>NC_057795.1:452873241-453082517 GCF_018294505.1 Triticum aestivum | reverse complement strand
TGAAGAACAACGACGGAAAGAATGAAGACAATGCAAAGTTGAAGAATTTGAAAAACCGAGGAATTTCAAAAACGAAGAAAAACTCAAATTGAAGATTTTCAACTTTGGTTGGTGGCGTAACCCACCGAATAAGAATGATGATTTCAGACACCGCGTACAATTGTCGTAGGGCTCTGAGAATCAATTTCTTCATGAATTTCTTCACACTTAGAGGGTTAGTCTTCATTGATTGAAGAAAAACGTTACTTTGTGTGTTGCGCATCTAAGTCATCAAGTCAGCATAAGTGTTAGGATGTATGTCCTTTTCAAAGAACATTCGAAGATTCTAGGATATTTAGCTCACACCGAAACTTGCTAAATCTCTTCTCATCCAAGGGCTTAGTGAAGATATCGGCCAGCTGATCTTCAGTGCAAGCATGGTCGATGGAGATGTCGCCCTTCAACACATGATCACAAAGAAAATGATGACAAATCTGGATGTGTTTGGTCTTTGAATGCTGAACTGGGTTATGAGCAATCTTGATAGCGCTCTCATTGTCACAGTAGAGAGGCACATTCTTCACGTTGATGCCATAGTCCTTGAGTGTTTGCTTCATCCATAGTAATTGAGCACATCACGATCCGGCAGCAATGTACTCAACTTCTGTAGTGGAGAGTGATATGCAGTTCCGTTCTTCGAGGACCAACAAACCAAAGATCGTCCGAGGAAATGACATGTGCCTGACGTTGACTTGCGGTCCACACGATCACCAGCATAGTCAGAATTTGAATATCCAATGAGATCAAACGAAGAGCCCTTGGGATACCATAATCCAAGTGTTGGTGTGTGAGCTAGATATCGAAGAATATGCTTCACAACCTTATGGTGTGATTCCTTCGATGTAGCTTGAAATCGGGCACACATGCAAACACTAAGCATAATATCCGGCCTAGATGCACATAGGTACAATAAAGAGCCAATCATGGAGCGGTATACCTTTTGATCGAAGTCTTTACCATTTTCATCAGTGCATAGATGGCCATTTGTGGGCATTGGAATTTTGACCCCTTTGCAATCTTGCATGCCGAATTTCCTCAATACATCTTTGAGGTATTTCTCCTGAGATATGAATATGCCATTGCGCTGTTGACGAATTTGAAGACCTAAGAAGAATTTCAATTCTCCCATCATAGACATTTGATATTCTTCACTCATCATATAGGCAAATTCATCACTATAACGTTGGTCAATACAACAAAAAATGATATCATCAACATAAATTTGGCACACAAACAATTCACTATCATAAGATTTAGTGAAAAGAGTTGGGTCGAGTGAACCGGGTTTGAAGCCTTTCTTCATGAGGAATTCCTTCAAAGTATCATACCATGCCCGAGGGGCCTGCTTGAGGCCATGCAGGGCCTTATTGAGTCTAAAGACTTTGTCAGGATGCTTTGGATCTTCAAAACCTGGGGGTTGAGCAACATATACTTCTTCCTCAAGCTTATAATTGAGGAATGCACTTTTCACATCCATTTGTTGTAAGATAATATCATGATGGTTAGCATAGGCAAGTAATATGCGAATAGCCTCAAGTCTAGCAACAGGTGCAAAAGTTTCATCGAAATCAATTCCTTCAACCTGTGTGTAGCCTTGAGCTACAAGTCGTGCCTTATTCCTCACCACAAGGCCATTTTCATCTTGCTTGTTGCGGTAGATCCACTTTGTGCCAATGATGTTGTGCTTGCGAGGATCTGGACGATTGACCAGTTCCCAGACGTTGTTGAGCTTGAACTAATGTAATTCTTCTTGTATAGCTTGAATCCACTCAGGCTCCAGGAATGCTTCATCTACCTTAGTGGGCTCTGTGATAGAGACAAAAGCAAAGTGCCCACAAAAGTTAGACAAATGTGAAGCTTTTGAGCGTGTGAGAGGACCTAGTGCTTCAATGTCATCGATGATCTTCTCGACCTGCACTTCGTTTGCAATGCAAGGATGAGCGGGTTGTCGTCGAGGAATTTGATTCGCATTTTCTTCAGGACCATTTTCCTCAGCACCATTTTCTTCAGGTGCTCCAGCTCGACGTTCTTCACGTTCTGGAATGAATTCTTCAGCAGATTCTTCGGTAGGGATGATATCCTCAGTAGCCTTGAACTTGATAGATTCCTCAGGTGCTGGTTCATCTATCACATAAGGTAGGTGCTCTCTTTGCGAGCCATTAGTTTCATCGAACCACACATAGTTTCAACAACTTTGTGAAGAATGTTGTTGAAGACTCTGTAGGTGTGCGAGTCCTTTCCGTAACCAAGCATGAAACCTTCATGTGCTTTCGGTGAAAATTTAGAACTGTGATGAGGATCTCTAATCGAACATTTAGCACCGAAGACTTTGAAATAACTCATATTGGGCTTTTTGTCAGTGAGGAGTTCATAAGCAGTCTTCTTGAAGAATTTGTGAAGATATACTCTGTTGATGACGTGGCATGCAATATCAATTGCATCAATCCAGAAACAACGAGGCGTCTTGTATTCATCAAGCATAGTGCAAGCCATCTCAGCAAGAGTTTTGTTCTTGCGTTCCACAATGCCATTCTGTTGAGGAGTATAACGAGCAGATAACTCATGAGTAATACCAAGTTCATCAAGATAGCCATCAAGACCGGAATTCTTGAAATCAGTTCCATTGTCACTTCTGATGTGCTTGATCTTCACACCAAAGTTGGTTGCAACCCTCGAGGAAAATCGTTTGAAGACTTCCTGCACCTCATGTTTGTAAGTGACAATGTGGACCCATGTGTAACGAGAATAATCATCAACAATAACAAAACCATATTGAGATGCATCATTTAAAATTGCAGAATAATGATTAGGACCAAAGAGATCCATGTGAAGCAATTCAAATGGTCAAGTGGTAGTCATGATAGTCTTCGCTGGATGTTTGGCCTTGGTCATCTTTCCAGCTTCACAGGCTCCGCATAAATGATCCTTGAGGAATTTGACATTATCAATGCCAATGACATGCTTATTCTTCGCAAGCGTGTGCAGATTCCTCATGCCAGCATGACCAAGTCGTCGATGCCATGGCCAGCCTTCTGAAGCTTTTGCAAGTAGGCATACGGCCGGTTGTGGTCCTGTAGAGAAATCAACAATGTACAAGTCTCCTCTCCTAAAGCCTTCGAAGACTTTGGAATTGTCAGCTTCCAAGATCACAACACAACGATATTTGCCAAAGACAACAACCATATCGAGATCACAAAGCATCGAGACAGACATGAGGTTTGATATGTCTCCAACGTATCTACTTTTCCAAACACTTTTGCCCTTGTTTTGGACTCTAACTTGCATGATTTGAATGAAACTAACCCGGACTGACGTTGTTTTCAGCAGAACTGCCATGATGTTGTTTTATGTGTAGAAAAGGTAAGTTCTCGAAATGACCTGAAAATCCTCGGAGATAGGTTTCAGAAAATATAAAAAATACTGGCAAAAGATGAAGACCAGGGGGCCCACACTCTGTCCACGAGGGTGGGGGGGGGCGCCCACCCCCTCTGGGCGCGCCCCCCTGTCTCGTGGGCCCCCTGCAGCTCCGCTGACCTCAACTCCAACTCCATATATTCCATCTTGGGGAGAAAAAATCAGAGTGGAAGTTTCATCGTGTTTTACTATACGGAGCCGCCGCAAACCCTAATCTCTCTCGGGAGGGCTGATCTGGAGTCCGTTCGGGGCTCCGGAGAGGGGGATTCATCGACATCGTCATCATCAACCATCCTCCATCACCAATTTCATGATGCTCACCGCCGTGCGTGAGTAATTCCATCGTAGGCTTGCTGGACGGTGATGGGTTGGATGAGATTTACCATGTAATCAAGTTAGTTTTGTTAGGGCTTGATCCCTAGTATCCACTATGTTCTGAGATTGATGTTGCTATGACTTTGTTATGCTTAATGCTTGTCACTAGGGCCCGAGTGCCATGATTTCAGATCTGAACCTATTATGTTTTCATGAATATATGTGTGTTCTTGATCCTATATTGCAAGTCTATAGTCATCTATTATGTGTTACGATCCGACAACCCCGAAGTGACAATAATCGGGATACTTCTCAGTGATGACCGTAGTTTGAGGAGTTCATGTATTCACTATGTGTTAATGCTTTGGTCCGGTTCTCTATTAAAAGTAGGCCTTAATATCCCTTAGTTTCCACTAGGACCCCGCTGCCATGGGAGGGTAGGACAAAAGATGTCATGCAAGTTCTTTTCCATAAGCACGTATGACTATCTTCGAAATACATGCCTACATTACATTGATGAATTGGAGCTAGTTCTGTGTCACCCTATGTTATAGCTATTACATGAGGAATCGCATCCGACATAATTATCCATCACTGATCCATTGCCTACGAGCTTTTCACATCTTGTGCTTCGCTTATTTACTTTTCCGTTGCTATTGTTACAATCACTACAAAACCCAAAAATATCACTCTTGCTATCATTACCATTATTATCATACTACTTTGCTACTAAATACTTTGCTGTAGATACTAAGTTATCCAGGTGTGGTTGAATTGACAACTCAACTGCTAATACTCAATAATATTCTTTGGCTCCCCTTGTCGAATCAATAAATTTGGGTTGAATACTCTACCCTCGAAAGCTGTTGCGATCCCCTACACTTGTGGGTTATCAAGACTAATTTCTGGCGCCGTTGCCGGGGAGCAGAGCTCTATTCGCTGAGTCACTTGGGATTTATATCTGCTGATCACTATGAAGAACTTGAAAGATCAAAGAACCAAAATTTATCCCTCAACTACGAGGGGAGGTAAGGAACTGCCATCTAGCTCTACACTAGATTCTCCTTATGTTATGAATAAGCTTGCGACACCTAAACCTGCTACTGCTATGATTCTGATATGTCGCATGTTATTGATGATGCCACTTCTGCTATGCATGATACTTATGATGAAACTACTTCTATGCTTGATACTACTGTGCCATTGGGTGAATTTCTTGATGAACAACTTACTAAGGCTAGGGAGAATGAAATTATTGATGAAAGTGATGATGAAGGTTCTACTCCTAATTATGAATTGCCTGTTGTTCCTGAGGGTTATGTTATGGATGAAGAAACTGCTAGAGATTTTCTTGCTTGCAATTGTAGAACAGATCTTAAGAAATTGTTAGCTAAGCTAAAACAAAAGACTCTAAATGCTAGAATGAAACATGACCCTGCTTTTGCCACTTCACCTATCTTTGTTACTGATAAGGATTATGAATTCTCTATTGATCCTGAGATTATTACTTTAGTTTAATCCGATCCTTTTTACGGCACTAAATCTGAAACTGTTGTGGCACATCTCACCAAGTTATATGATATAGCCACCCTGTTTACTAATGATGAGAAGTCTCATATTATTATATCCTTAAGATATTCCCGTTCTCATTAAAGGGTGATGCTAAGACTTGGTTTAATTATCTTGATCCTGGTTGTGTGTGTAGTCCTCAGGATATGATTTATTACTTCTCTGCAAAATATTTCCCTGCTCATAAGAAACAAGCTGCCTTGCGGGAAATATATAACTTTGTGCAAATCAAAGAAGAGAGTCTCCCACAAGCTTGGGGGAGGCTTCTCCGATTACTTAATGCTTTGTGTGATCATCCTCTTAAGAAAAATGAAATACATGATATCTTTTATAATGGACTAACTGATGCTTCCAAGGACCACTTGGATAGTTGTGCTGGTTGTGTTTTCAGGGAAAGAATAGTCGACCAAGCTGAATTATTATTGAACAATATGTTGGCAAATGAAAATAATTGGACTCTTCGTGAGCCAATTCTTGAGGCAATTCCTGAACCAATTGAGCCAACTCCTGAGCCTATTCCTAAACCCACTCCAAAGAAGAGAGGTGTTCTATTTCTCAGTCCTGAAGATATGCAAGAAGCAAAGAAATCAATGAAAGAAAAAGGTATAAAAGCTGAAAACATTAAGAATTTACCTCCTATTGAAGAAATACATGGTCTTAATATACCACCTGTCGAAGAACCACATTGTCTTGATAACCCGACACACGTAGTAAAGGTAAATTCTCTTCATAGATATGATAAAGTTGAAATCCCTTCTACTAAATTTCACAGCCCTTGCTTAGATAAATTTGATGACTTTATGGATAAACAAGCAAATTTCAATGATTATGTTAGTAGACAATTGAAAAATAATGCTTATATGATTGGATGTTTGAATGATTATATAGCTAGAGTTAAAGGTGAACTTAAACTCACTAGTAAACATGTCTCTATGGTTGCCACTCAAGCTAAACAAGTACTTAAGGCTCAGAATGATTTTCTTGATGAACTAAATAATAAACATGACTTTGCTGTTAGAGTGGCTACTAGAACTGGTAAAATGACTCGGGAACCTTTGTATCCTGAAGGCCACCCTAAGAGGATTGAACAAGATTCTCAGAATAATAATCTAGATGCTCCTAGTTCTTTTAAGAAGAAGAAAAAGAAAAATGATAGGACTTTGCATGCTTCTAGTGAACCTAATGTAGAAACACCTGAGAATCCTAATGATACTTCTATCTCTGATGCTGAAACACAAGTCGGAGATGAACATGAACCTAATGATAATGCTAATAATGATGTTCATGTAGATGCTCAACCTAGTAATAACAATGATATAGAAATTGAACCTGCTGTTGGTCTTGATAACCCACAATCAAGAAACGAACGTTATGATAAGAGACATTTTGTTGCTAGAAAGCATGGTAGGGAAAGAGAACCATGGGTTCAGAAACCCATGCCCTTTCCTCCTAAACCATCCAAGACAAAGGATGATGAGGACTTTGAGCGTTTTGCTGAAATGATTAGACCTATTTTCTTACGCATGCGCTTAACCGATATGCTTAAAACAAACCCTTATGCTAAATATATGAAAGATATCATTACTAATAAAAGGAAAATACCTGAAGCTGAGATTTCCACCATGCTTGCCAACTATACCTTTAAGGGTGGAATACCTAAGAAACTTGGTGATCCCGGAGTACCCACTATACCATGCTCCATAAAAAGAAATTATGTTAAAACTGCTTTATGTGATTTAGGAGCCGGTGTTAGTGTTATGCCTCTTTCCTTGTACCGTAGACTTGAATAAAGTAAGTTGACACCCACTAAGATATCCTTGCAAATGGCTGATAAATCAACTGCTATACTTGTCGGCATTTGTGAGGACATGCCTGTTGTTGTTAATGTTACTATCTTAACAGACTTCGTCATTCTTGATATTCCTGAGGACGACAGTATGTCGATCATCCTCGGTAGACTTTTTTTAAATACTGTAGGTGCTGTTATTGATTGCAACAAAGGCAGTGTCACCTTTCATGTTAATGGAAATGAGCATACGGTACATTTTCCGAGGAAACAACCTCAAGTTCACATCATAAATTCTAGTGGAAAATTCCATCAATTATTATTGGAGGTTTTGAATTTCCTCTCCCTACTGTCAAGAAAAACTATGATATTCTTATTATGGGGATTTTCATATCCCCGTTGAGGTAACTTAGTGTTATTCGAAATTTCTCCGGCTCCGTGTTATTCGAAATGAGTTTGTTAACAAGACTTGATCAACCCTGTTAGTGGATTCATTTTGATGATCATGAGATGGATGAAACTAGAAGGCACAATCTTTTGTACCCTTTTTTTACTTTCTGTTATTTAGAATAAATAAAGAAAAAAATAAAATGGTATTATCTGTCTATTTTCTAAATTATCCATGCAATGAAAAATATCCCGAAAATAAAAGTGCTCCAAATGCCGTGCAAATTTAGTATGATTTTTATGGAATATTTGAGGATTTTAGGCACTGACAACACTGCAGGGGGGTCTTCCACCTGGCCACAAGGCTGGAGGGCGCGCCCATACCCCCTGGGCGCGCCCCCTGTCTCGTGGCCCCCTGTTGGACCCCCTCAACTTATGCCAGCACCCACACACTCCATCTTCTTCCCAAAAAAATCCCCATCCAGCTCAAGCATGAGTTCTAGCTCATTTTGCTACGATTTTCGATCTCCGTGCTCAAAGCTCTATTCACAAAACTGCTTTGGGAGATTTTTGCTTGGTATGTGACTCCTCCATTGGTCCAATTAGTTTTTGTTCTAGTGCTTTATTCATTGCAAATCCTTGCTGTCTTAGTGACCCTGTTCTTGAGCTTGCATGTTAAATTTATGAGGTCCCAAGTAATTCTAATGCATGATCTAGGCTCTAGGCAGTTGTAGGAGTAGTTGCTATCAATCTTGTTTAGTTTTATTCACATTTATTTTGAAGTTACTTAAATTTCAGAAATTTTCAGAAAATGTTAAAGAGATTTTTGAGGGGCTCTTCTAGCCAAGGCTCCCAGGAAAAACAAGCTAAAGAGAAGGAAAAGGCCAAGTATAATCTTCCTCGCATGGCGGAAGTACGGCCGTGTGAATGGCCTTGTGATGATTTCTTGAGAGAAGCTGGAATTTATGAAGATTTTTATTCTTTGATCAAGAACACAGGCCTCACCGATTTCCTCCACAACCGGATCGATCAGTATCTCTTACTTACCAATACCTTTGTGCAAAACTTTTATTATTATCCTAAGAAATCACCGCCTTCAATATCATTTCATTTATATGATGAATTCAAGGAAATGTCTTTACGTCATTTTTGTGCTGTATGTAGAATACCCTTTGAGGGCAGATTAGATGAACCACATTGTAAAGATGTGGATGGCTTTGTTAACACCATTACTGTAGGGGATCCGAAGAAGGGTTCCGATGCGAGAATCACTAGCATACACTTTCCTGTTTTACGCTACTTTGCCTTATCTGCTAGTCGATGCTTAATTGGTCGTGGAAATAGTGGAAACTTCAGTGTTCCCGACATTATTATTCTGTTCCATGCCTTGTTTGGTGATAATAGTTTTAGTATGGGTGCCGTTATTGCTAAACGGTTAAGTCTAAATCGTACAAAGGGGGCCATCCTTGGAGGTATCTATGCTGCACGTCTTGCTAAACATTTCGAGATACCTATTAGGCACCATGAGAAAGAGGAGACAATATTGCCTCCTTACATTTTAGATTACAAGAGCATGGTAGCACATGAGTTTATTGTTCATAATGATGATAGGATGCTCTTGTATAACTTGAGGTTTAATAAGAAACACAATGAGACTATTATTCTGCCTGCACCTCTGTTGTTTGATTTGACTGCAGATAATTATCTTGTCACACCGGAAGCAGTGTATGCTCATCGAGGCCAAGCATCCACTCCAGAACCTGAGCCCAAGCCGGAACCTTCGCTGGACCCTTACCGTGCATCATCTTACTAGTGGGATTTGGAGGAGACGGCCAGCCAGTGGTATCCTGATTACACCCCTCAGTACACCGGGGAGAGTAGCCTCGGTCCGTGGCATTAGACCAACTTAGGCCAAAAGCCTAAGCTTGGGGGAGTACGTATTTCTCACCGACTTTACATTCATGTTCACACACTATTCTAGTCGTCGGTGCTCATACTCTTTCATTGTATTATCCATGCTAGTTTAATTTTCTTTTTTTTAGTTTTCTTCTTGTGTGTTTGATAAACCTTAAGAAAAACCAAAAAAATAGTTAGTTTAATTTCCATGCTTGTAGTAGAAATTAAAATGAAAACCCAAAAAGATTTCTCGTTCTTCTTTTACTTGTTGGGAGCTTTCCCGTGTAAATAGTTTTATTTTCTTTTCTTTCCTTTGAGGGTCGAGAGTAGAAGACCATATTGAAAATGTTTAGCGGCTCTCATATGCATGATTGTGTATTTACCTTAGAGCCCATATTACTCTGTCTTCTCTCTTGAGTTGAATGCTTGCAGATTCCAGCTTAGTCCAATGCACATGCACTATTATTATTATACACATCATTCGATCGTGCAAGTGAAAGGCAATAATGACGATATATGATGGACTGATTGAGATGAGAGAAGCTGGTATGAACTCGACCTCTCTTGTTTTTGTAAATATGATGAGTTCATCGTTCCTGATTCAACTTATTATGAAGTAAACATATTTGCAATGACACTTAGAGATTATAGTTGCTTGTGCCATGCTTGATTAGCTATGAGTTATAATGGTTTACCTTGCGTGCCAACATGCTATTAGAATGATTATGATGTGGTATGATGGGATGATATCCTCCTTTGAATGAATTGAGTGACTCGACTTGGCACATGTTCACGCATGTAGTTGAAACAAATCAACATAGCCTTCACAATATTTATGTTCATGGTGGATTATATCCTACTCATGCTTGTACTCGGTGTGAATTAATTTTAATGCATGTTTATGACTGTTTTCACTCTCTCAGTTGGTCGCTTCCCAGTCTTTTGCTAACCTTCACCTGTACTAAGCGGGAATGCTGCTTGTGCATCCAAACTCCTTAAACCCCAAAGTTATTCCATATGAGTCCACCATACCTTCCTATATGCGGTATCTACCTGCCGTTCCAAGTAAAATTTTATGTGCCAAACTCCAAACCTTCAAATGAAATTCTGTTTTGTATGCTCGAGTAGCTCATGTTTCAACTAGGGATTCCTATATCTTCCATGCTAGGTGGGTTATTCTCAAGAGGAGTGGACTCCGCTCCTCATGCACGAGAAAGGGCCGGTAACCAGGATGCCCAATCCCATGATCCAAAAAGATCAAAGCAAATCAATATAATTAAACAAAACTCCCCCAGGGTTGTTGTTAGTTGGAGGCACTCGTTGTTTCGAGCAATCCATGGATTGATGCTTGTTGGTGGTGGGGGAGTATAAACCTTTACCATTCTGTTTGGGAACTGCCTATAATGCATGTAGTATGGAAGATACAACCATCTCATAGTTGCTGTGTTGACAGTGAAAGTATGCCGCTTAAAATGTTATTCAATCTCTATTTTAAAATCGAGCTCTGGCACCTCTACAAATCCCTGCTTCCCTCTGCGAAGGGCTTATCTATTTACTTTTATGTTAAGTCATCACCTTCTTATTAAAAAGCACCCATTGGAGAGCACACTGTCATTTGCATTCATTATTATTGGTTTATATTGGGTATGACTTGACTGGATCTCTTTTACCATGAATTACAATGTTTAGTCAGTCCTTGATCTTTAAAGGTGCTCTGCATTTATGTTTTGCGGTCTCAGAAAGGGCCAGCGAGATACAATTTTGTTATATCATGTTATGATTGTTTTGAGAAAGTGTTGTCATCCGAGTTTTATTATTATGGCTCGCTAGCTGATTATGCCATTGATATGAGTAATTGTGAGACCGAGGTGTTATTGTGAGTATGGTTAGTTCATAATATTTGCTGAAACCTGAATGCTGGCTTTGCAAGTTTATAACAACAAGAGCAAATAGAGTTTGTAGAAGTTTTTCTTTTTCACTTTCAGTTTATCAACTGAATTGCTTGAGGACAAGCAAAGGTTTAAGCTTGGGGGAGTTGATACGTCTCCAATGTATCTACTTTTCCAAACACTTTTGCCCTTGTTTTGGACTCTAACTTGCATGATTTGAATGAAACTAACCCGGACTGACGCTGTTTTCAGCAGAACTGCCATGATTTTGTTTTATGTGTAGAAAACAAAAGTTCTCGGAATGACCTGAAAATCCTCGGAGATAAGTTTTAGAAAATATAAAAAATACTGGCAAAGGATGAAGACCAGGGGGGCCACACCCTATCCACGAGGGTGGGGGTGCGCCCACCCCCTCTGGGCGCGCCCCCCTGTCTCGTGGGCCCCCTGCAGCTCCGCCGACCTCAACTCCAACTCCATATATTCCGTCTCGCGGAGAAAAAAATCAGATAGGAAGTTTCATCGTGTTTTACGATACGGAGCCGCCGCCAAGCCCTAATATCTCTCGGGAGGGCTGATCTGGAGTCCGTTCAGGGCTGCAGAGAGGGGGATTCGTCGCCATCGTCATCATCAACCATCCTCCATCACCAATTTTATGATGCTCACCGCTGTGCGTGAGTAATTCCATCGTAGGCTTGCTGGACGGTGATGGGTTGGATGAGAGTTACCATGTAATTAAATTAGTTTTGTTAGGGTTTGATCCCTAATATCCACTATGTTCTGAGATTGATGTTGCTATGACTTTGCTATGCTTAATGCTTGTCACTAGGGCACGAGTGCCATGATTTTAGATCTGAACCTATTATGTTTTCATGAATATATGTGTGTTCTTGATCCTATATTGCAATTCTACAGTCACCTATTATGTGTTATGATCCGACAACCCCGAAGTGACAATAATCGGGATACTTCTGGTGATGAACGTAGTTTGAGGAGTTCATGTATTCACTATGTTTTAATGCTTTGGTCTGGTTCTCTATTAAAAGGAGGCCTTAATATCCCTTAGTTTCCACTAGGACCCCGCTGCCACGGGAGGGTAGGACAAAAGATGTCATGCAAGTTCTTTTCCATAAGCACGTATGACTATATTCGGAATACATGCCTACATTACATTGATGAATTGGAGCTAGTTACGTGACACCCTATGTTATAGCTATTACATGAGGAATCGCATCCGACATAATTATCAATCACTGATCCATTGCCTACGAGCTTTTCACATCTTGTGCTTTGCTTATTTACTTTTCCGTTGCTATTGATACAATCACTACAAAACCCAAAAATATTACTCTTGCTATCGTTACCATTATTATCATACTACTTTGCTACTAAATACTTTGTTGCAGATACTAAGTTATCCAGGTGTGGTTGAATTGACAACTCAACTGCTAATACTCAATAATATTCTTTGGCTCCCCTTGTGTCGAATCAATAAATTTGAGTTGAATACTCTACCCTCGAAAGCTGTTGCGATCCCCTACACTTGTGGGTTATTAAGTTTGTATCCTACGGACTCGACAAGCATGACTTTGTCCATGTGTTGATCCTTTGAGATCTCAACCTTACCTAGACCCAATACCTGACTTTTGCCTTTGTCAGCGAAGATGATATGCTTCAGATGCGATGGTGATAAGGGAGCATCCATCAATAGATTCTTATCACCAGTCATGTGATTTGTACATCCACTATCGAGGACCCACTCATTGGCTTTGGGTTGATCATCCTGCAGATGAATTAGTAAAACTTACGAACTCATATACTTCATCAGTGAAGAATATGACATCAATATCATTAGATCAACTTCATCAAGCAGCAGAACAGATAAAACAGTATGAGGACGTGAGAAATGAAAGTTCATTTCTTCATGATTAGCCTACGTCCTTTCAGGCAGTGTTCGGGTCTCCAGCAAATTCTTCAGACATTTTGAGCACATCTGGAGACCTGACCCTGCATAAGAGATTAGTTCTTTTTCTTCACCACCCACATCTCAAGGGGTGGCAAAGAGTTCATCACTCTGCGAGCACCATATGAGAATGGTGGCATAGAAGCCAGTCCACTTCGTTTCACATAGGAGGGGTTAGGATAAGCATATGAATAGGCAGAGAAATTCTTCGAGGACTTATGAACATAATGATTAGAAGAATAATGCTCATATTCATAGGCCTTAGCCTTTCCCTGCGAAACAGAGGGGTTAGCACGATGATAATCATGTGAGGACTTTGATCCTTTTGAGGAATTTGATCCACGTGAGGAATTTTGCCCGTATGAGGACTTGGATCCATATGAAGAATTTGGTCCATATGAAGAATTTGATCTGGGGTTCCTATTCTTCACAGGTGGTGTCAAGAGGACATTCACCTGAAGACTTTCAAGGCACCTTTTGGGAACCCAAATTTTCTTCATAGGAGAACCGTTCATGCAGTTAGTGCCAACATATCTAGCAAATACTTCACCATTCTGATTTTTGAACAGTTTATAGTTGGAGTCAAATTACTCATCAGAAGAATGAGGAGATTCACATGTAAAGCCAGATAAATTGGATGGATCAACTGGAGGTCCCTTTGCAGCAACCCATGAGGTTTTGGGGTACTGCTCAGGCTTCCAATATGTTCCATCAGCATTGAGTTTCCTCTCAAAGGCAATACCCTCTTTCCTAGGGTTCCTGTTGAGGATCTGGTTTTTAAGCACATCACAAAGAGTTTGATGCCCTTTGAGGCTTTTGTACATGCCTGTCATGTACAATTCCTTCAACCCTGCATCATCAGTGATACTAGCAATGTCCTCAAATGAGGAATTAGTGATAGCAGAGACAGGTGAAGAATTTGTAGCATTAGAAGCATTTGAACATTCAGGTGAGGAATTAGAAGATTCACGTTGAATGCACTTTAGACATGGAGGAACAAATTCTTCTTGAGTAGCGCTGATTTGTTGAGCAAGTAATGAATCACGCTCCTTCTGAAGATCTTCATAACTCACTCTTAGATTCTCAAGATCTTGCTTTCTTTGAAGAAATTCATAAGAAAGCTTCTCGTGATCAGATAAGAGAGTGTTATGATGACCTTGAAGATTGTCAAACTTGGACTGGTGTCTTTGAAGATTTGCAGTCAAGGTTTTAGAGTAGTTGGGCTTGAGGTTTTCATCAGATTCATCCTCACTAGATTCAGAGGAGGGGTAGTTAGTTACCTTGGCACCCTTTGCCATGAAGCAATAGGTGGGAGCATAGTCATCATTACCTTCATCAGCCTTGTTGGTGATGTCATTTTCTTCAGAGTTGAAGATAGACTTGCTGGCGAATGCAGTAGCGAGAGCTAGACTCGCCACACCAGACTCGGACTCCTCGGATGCCTCATGTTCCTCTTGTTCCTCAGATTCAGCCTCAGAGTCCATTTCCTTGCCTATGAATGCTCGAGCCTTCTTGGAGCTGCTCTTCTTGTGAGATGAAGATTTTGAGGATTTTGATGATGAAGACTTTGAACATTTCTTCTTCTTCTTCTTGGCATCATCAGAATTGTAATCCTTGTATTTCTTCTTCTTTAATTCCTTATCCCACTGAGGACAATCTTGAATGTAGTGACCAGGCTTCTTGCATTTGTGGCATAGCCTTTTCTTGTAATCACTGGATGAGGAATCATTACTCCTTGAGGATTTTCCAAAGTGACCACGTCTTGAGAACTTCTGAAATTTCTCCACAAGAAGTGCTAGTTCCTGGCTCAGTCATCAGGATCGCCAAGGCTGCTGCCAGAGTCTTCATCTTCAGACTCAGTGACTGCCTTAGCCTTCAGAGCACGTGGTTTTCCATAGATTGAACCATAGATATCTCTCTTCTCAGCAAGCTGGAACTCATGAGTGTTTAACCTCTCGAGGATATCAGCGGGATCAAGTGACTTGTAATCAGCACGCTCTTGAATCATTAGTGCCATAGTGTCAAATGAAGAATCGAGCGATCTCAGCAATTTCTTCACCACCTCATGGTCGGTGATGTCAGTGGCGCCAAGCGCTTGAAGCTCATTTGAGATGTCAGTGAGGCGATCGAAGGTTTGCTGAACATTTTCATTTTCGAGTCTTTTGAAGCGGTTAAAGAGATTGCAAAGAACCTTAACACGAGAATCACGTTGAGTTGAGACTCCTTCATTCACTTTGGATACCCTATCCCAGATAAGCTTAGCTGATTCCAAAGCACCCACTCTTCCATATTGCCCTTTGCTTAGATGGCCACATATGATGTTCTTCGCTTGAGAATCGAGTTGCTTGAATCTCTTCACATCAGTAGCATTCAAAGAAGATGTGACTGAGGGAACACCATTTTCCACAACATACCAGAGATCGTTATCAATTGCCTCAAGATGCATTCACATATTATTCTTCTAGTAGGGGTAGTCCGTCCCGTCGAAGGTAGGACACCCAACAGAGACCTTGATCATACCTGCGGTCGACATAACTAAAACTCCAGGAGGTTAAACCAAAATCACATAGAACAAGGGAGTACCTTGCTCTGATACCAATTGAAAGTGCATTATATCGACTAGAGGGGGGTGAATAGGCGATTTTTATGAATTCTTCACTGAGGAATTTGCTAGTGAGGAAATTCCTTAGCGAAGAACTACTTGCAGCGGAATAAGTACTCAGAAGTAAACATAACAGAACACAAGCATAGTCATCATGATGAAATGAAGACAAACATAGAGTACAGAAAGCGTAAACACAGGATAACACAAGATGAAGACGAACAGACTGAAGAAATTGAACTGAGAAATTGAGAAAGTCTTCAGTCAAAGTCTTCAAACAGATATGAACAAGCACTCACAACTGAATTGAGGAAATGAAAGAGTTGAGGAATATAGAACCAGTAAGCTTGGTGAAGACAAAGATTTGGTAGACCAGTTCCAACTGCTGTCTCAGTTGTACATCTGGTTGGAGCGGCTGAGTATTTGAACTCGAGGACACACAGTCCCGAACACACAGTCCTCACCGTATTCTCCTTGAGCTAAAGTCACACAGACCTTGCCCAATCACTCGTGGTAAGTCTTCAGGTGACTTCCGAACCTTCACAAACCCGGTCACTCGGCGATCCACAATTCCTCTTGGATGCTCTAGACCTTGACGCCTAACCATCTAGAAGAAGCACAGTCTTCAAAGGTAACAAGCGTCGGATCCACACATGATCAATCTCTTTAGTGATGCTCAATCACTTTGGGTTTGAAGGTGTTTGGGTTTGGGTTTTCCTCACTTGATGATTTTCGCTCAAAGTCCTCCGAGGATGGGTTGCTCTCAAATGACAAGTGTTAGTTTCTCTCGGAGCAGCCAACCAGCTAGTGGTTGTAGGGGCGGCTATTTATAGCCTAGGGAGCAGACCGACATGATAAGACATAAATGCCCTTCAATGATATGACCGTTAGGTGGGTAGATATTTTGGGACACCTGGCGTGTAGCACAACAACGGTCGTAATTTTGACTCTCAAATTCCTCAGGGCTATCATGTTCCTCACTGTGTAGGCAATCCGCACTGGCAAATTCCTAACTCTCAGTCAGAAAAAATTCCTCAGCGACCAGAAGAACTTCATCTCTGTCACTGAAGAAATTGACTGAACTGTATGAGATTTCCAATGGCTTCACTCGAAGGGTTTGGTAGGTGTAGGATTTTTAGTTGAGCATCACATGGAAAATTTTCCTTAGTATTTCCTCGACCCCATTTAACAGTACGGTGTTTCCTATGACTCAAGAAAGAGAAAATGAAATTATGAAAACAAAGTCTTCACGCTTCATGTTCCTCGAATGATTTCCAAGTCTTCAAGGTCACACCAATTTCTTCACTTTCAAAGTCTTCAGAAAGTCTTCAGAAATCCAAAGTCTTCAGTCGAAGAACTTCATTTTTAGGGGTCGACTTTCTCTGTAAATATCAAACTCCTCATAGACTTATAGACCTGTGTACACTCACAAACGCATCAGTCTCTTAACCTATAAGTCTTCAATACACCAAAATCACTAAGGGGCACTAGATGCACTTACAGTTCATAATACCGGCGAAAGTTGCGCGGCATAATAGAGGCTAGCAAAGTGAAGGGTAAGTGTGCGCATGTCCACGGACTTACATTAGTCACAAAGAACTCATATACTTGTTGCAAAAGTCTACTTGCCCTCGAAGCAAAGTACTACAATGCATGATCCTAGGGGAAGGGTTGGTAGGAGTTAACCATCACGCGATCCCGACCTCCACTCGTAAGGAAGACAATTAAAAGAGCATCCCGTGCAACAAATTTGTCACATAACTTTTACTATACGTGCATGCTACGGGACTTGTCAACTTCAACACAAGTATTTCTCAATTTCATAATTACCCAATTAGCATGACTCTAATATTACCACCTTCATATATCAAAACAATTATCAAGCATCAAATTGATCATAACTTTTAATTCACTTTCTATGATAGTTTTTATTGTACCTAACTTGGATGCTCATCATTCTAGGACCAAATTTATAACCATAGCAAATACCATGCTGTTCTAAAAGACTCTCAAAATAATATAAGTGAAGCATTAGAGATCAACAATTTCTTCAAAATAAAGCCACCGCCGTGCTCTAGAAAATATAAGTGAAGCACACAGAGCAAAATTATCTAGCTCAAAAGATATAAGTGAAGCACATAGAGTATTCTAATAAATTCCAATCAAGTGGGTTTCTCCCAAAAGGTGTGTACAGCAAGGATGATTGTGGTAAACTAAAAAGCAAAAACTAATATCATACAAGACGCTCCAAGCAAAACACATATCATGTGGCGAATAAAAATATAGCTCCAAGTAAAGTTACCAATGAACAAAGACGAAAGAGGGGATGACTTCCCGGGGCATACCCAAGCTTAGGCTTTTGGCTATTCTTGAATATATTGGGGTGCCATGGGCATCCCCAAGCTTAGGTTCTTGCCACTCCTTATTCCATAGTCCATCAAATCTTTACCCAAAACTTGAAAACTTCACAACACAAAACTGAACAGGAAATCTTATAAGCTCCGTTAATGCAAGAAAGAAAAACCATCACATAAGGTACTGTAATGAACTCATTCTTTATTTATATTGGTGTTAAAACTACTGTATTCTAAGTTCTCTATGGTTCATATCCTTACATACTAGCCATAGATGCATCAAAATAAGCAAACAACACACAAAAGGCAGAATCTGTCAAAAACAGAACAGTCTGTAGCAATCTGTAACTTTCTAATACTTATGGAACTCCAAAAGTCCTACCAAAATAGGAAGTCCTAGGCAATTTGTCTATTGATATACAGCAAAAAGAATCAACACAAAAGCACGTTTCTGTGATTTATTGAATTGTTTCTCGTGAGCGCAAAGTTTCTGTTTTTTAGCAGAATCAAATTAACTATCACCATAGGTTATCCTATAGGTTCTACTTAGCACAAACACTAAATAAAACATGAAAACACATCTAAACAGAAAGTAGATGCAAAATTTATTACTAAACAGGAACAGAAAAAACACAAATAAAATTGGGTTGCCTCCCAACTAGCGCTATTGTTTAACGCCCCAAGCTAGGCATAAAAGCGAGGATAGATCTAGCTAGTGCCATCTTTGGCACTTGATTCTTCAATAGCGCACTTATAATTTTTAGGAGTTTCTTTCTTTTTAGCAATGACTAAGCTCTTAGGCAAGAAATCAAGACACTCATTTGAAACAAAAGGTTCCCTTATGATAGTGGAAAAACTAGGGTGAACACTTATGGATTTGAGATCCGCATTTTCTTTACTAGAAGATTCACCCTTATTTTTAGGAACATACATTAATTTGCCAAATTTAATAGGAGGAGTTGGAGTATTTTTCCTAGATGAAAAGGCAGACCCTAAATTACTAATTATATCCTCAAGTTTACCAATTCTTGTAGAATCTTGTTCTATTCTTTCATTAACTATAGGTTCCTTTTCTTTAAGATTTTTCAGAGTAGTCCCAACCTTAGATCCATATTGGGTAATTTGGTGGTGGATCTTTTTATCCAAATTTTCAATTAACTCAAAAGTGGCAATTTTATTTTCAATAATCTCAAGCCTTTGCATCACATGTTCTAAAGTTAAAACAGTTCCATTAACCAACAAAGGTGGTGGGCCAAACAAATCTAACATAGCATTGTAAGCATCAAACGTATGGCTACTCAAGAAATCCCCTCCGGTATTGGTATCAAGAATGCATCTATTCCAAGGAGTAATGCCTACATAAAAATTGCGAAGAAGAACGGAAGTAGAAAGCTTCCTAGTAGATTTATTTTGAGCATTGCAAATTCTATGCCAAGCATCTTTTAAATTTTCTCCCTCCCTTTGTTTAAAATTAAGAATTTCATGTTCGGGAGTAACAACAAGGATAGGAGGACTAGCCATTAAGACAAGGTAAACGATCTAACACACGCGCAAACAGAAAAAGGCAAGCGAAGAGAGAGGAGGAGATTGGGGAAGAGAGGGCGAATAAAACGGCAAGGGTGAAGTGGGGGAGAGGAAAACGAGAGGCAAATGGCAAATAATGTAAATGCGAGGGAGATGAGTTTGTGATGGGTACTTGATATGTCTTGACTTGAGCAAAGACCTCCCCGGCAACGACACCAGAAATCCTTCTTACTACTTTTTGAGCTTGCGTTGGTTTTCCTTGAAGAGGAAAGGGTGATGCAGCAGAGTAGCGTAAGTATTTACCTCAGTTTTTGAGAACCAAGGTATCAATCCAGTAGGAGGCTCCTCACAAGTCCCACACACCTACACAAACAAAGAAAGAACTCGCAACCAACGCGATAAAGGGGTTGTCAATCCCTTCACGGCCACTTGCGAAAGTGAGATCTTATAGAGATAATATGATAAGATAAATATATTTTTGGTATTTTATGATATAGATTGGAAAGTAAAGATGCAAATAAAAGTAGATTGAAAGCTTATATGATAAGAGATAGACCCGGGGGCCATAGGTTTCACTAGTGGCTTCTCTCAAGATAGCATAAGTATTACGGTGGGTGAACAAATTGAAGGAAATATGCCCTAAAGGCAATAATAAAGTTATTATTTATTTCCTTATATCATGATAAATGTTTATTATTCATGCTAGAATTGTATTAACCGGAAACATAATACATGTGTGAATACATAGACAAACTGAGTGTCACTAGTATGCCTCTACTTGACTAGCTCATTAATCAAAGATGGTTATGTTTCCTAGCCATGGACAAAGAGTTGTCATTTGATTAACGGGATCACATCATTAGGATAATGATGTGATTGACTTGACCCATTCTGTTAGCTTAGCACTTGATCGTATAGTATGTTGCTATTGCTTTCTTCATGACTTATACATGTTCCTATGACTATGAGATTATGCAACTCCCGTTTACCAGAGGAACAGTTTGTGTGCTACCAAACATCACAACGTAACTGGGTGATTATAAAGGTGCTCTACAGGTGTCTCCAAAGGTACTTCTTGGGTTGGCGTATTTCGAGATTAGGATTTGTCACTCCGATTGTCGGAGAGGTATCTCTGGGCCCTCTTGGTAATGCACATCACTTAAGCCTTGCAAGCATTGTAACTAATGAGTTAGTTGCGAGATGATGTATTACGGAACGAGTAAAGAGACTTGCCGGAAACGAGATTGAACTAGGTATTGAGATACCGACGATCGAATCTCGGGCAAGTAACATACCGATGACAAAGGGAACAAAGTATGTTGTTATGCGGTTTGACCGATAAAGATCTTCGTAGAATATGTAGGAGCCAATATGGGTATGCAGGTTCCGCTATTGGTTATTGACCAAGAATAGTTCTAGGTCATGTCTACATAGTTCTCGAACCCGTAGGGTCCGCACGCTTAAGGTTTCTATGACAGTTATATTATGAGTTTATGAGTTTTGATGTACCGAAGGAGTTCGGAGTCCCGGATGAGATCGGGGACATGACGAGGAGTCTCGAAATGGTCGAGACGTAAATATCGATATATTGGATGACTATATTCGGAGTTCGGAAAGGTTCCGAGTGATTCGGGTATTTTTCGGAGTACCGGAGAGTTACGGGAATTCGCCGGGTAGTATATGGGCCTTATTGGGCCATACGGGAATAGAGGAGAGGGGCCAAAAGGAAGGAGGCCTGCGCCCCCCCTCTGGTCCGAATTGGACAAGGGGCGCAGCCCCCCTTTCCTTCTTCCTCTCCCCCTCTTTCCCCTTCTCCTACTCCAACAAGGGAGGTGGAATCCTACTAGGACTAGGGAGTCCTAGTAGGACTCCACACTTGGCGCGCCCCCTCCTAGGGCCGGCCTCCTTCCCCCTTGCTCCTTTATATACGGGGGCAGGGGGGCACCCCATGACACACAAGTTGATCTACGGATCGTTCCTTAGCCGTGTGCGGTGCCCCCTCCACCATATTCCACCTCGGTCATATCGTCGCGGAGTTTAGGCGAAGCCCTGCGCCGGTAGAACATCATCATCGTCACCACGCCGTCGTGATGACAGAACTCATCCCCGACGCTTTGCTGGATTGAAGCCCGAGGAACATCATCGAGCTGAACGTGTGCTGAACACGGAGGTGCCGTACGTTCGGTGCTTGGATCAGTCGGATCGTGAAGACGTACGACTACATCAACCGCGTTGTCATAACGCTTCCGCTTACGGTCTACGAGGGTACATGGACAACACTCTCCCCTCTTGTTGATATACCATCACCATGATCTTGCGTGTGCGTAGGAATTTTTTTGAAATTACTACGTTCCCCAACAGTGGTATCAGAGCCTAGGTTTTATGCGTTGATGTTATATGCACGAGTAGAACACAAGTGAGTTGTGGGCGATACAAGTCATACTGCTTACCAGCATGTCATACTTTGGTTCGGCGGTATTGTTGGATGAAGCGGTCCGGACCGACATTACGCGTACGCTTATGCGAGACTGGTTTTACCGCCGTGCTATGCACACATGTGACTAGCGGGTGTCAGTTTCTCCAACTTTAGTTGAACCGAGTGTGGCTACGCCCAGTCCTTGCGAAGGTTAAAACAGCACCAACTTGACAAACTATCGTTGTGGTTTTGATGCGTAGGTAAGAACGGTTCTTGCTAAGCCCGTAGCAGCCACGTAAAACTTGCAACAACAAAGTAGAGGACATCTAACTTGTTTTTGCAGGGCATGTTGTGATGTGATATGATCAAGATGTGATGAGATATAAGTTGTTGTATGAGATGATCATGTTTTGTTGAAGTTATCGACAACTGGTAGGAGCCTTATGGTTGTCTCTTTATTGCATAAGATGCAAGCGCTAAATAATTGCTTTAGTTTATCGCTATGCGATAGCAATAGTTGCAAGAGCAATAGTTGGCGAGACGACCATGTGACGACACATTGATATAGATCAAGATGATGGAGATCATGGTGTCATGCCGGTGACGATGGAAATTATGACGATGCTTTGGAGATGGAGATCAAAGGCACAAGATGATGATGGCCATATCATGTCACATATTTTGATTGCATGTGATGTTTATCTTTTATGCACCTTATCTTGCTTTGATTGACGGTAGCATTTTAAGATGATCTCTCACTAATTATCAAGAAGTGTTCTCCCTGAGTATGCACCGTTGCCATAGTTCGTCGTGCCCAGACACCACGTGATGATCGGGTGTCATAAGCTCTACGTCCATCTACAACGGGTGCAAGCCAGTTTTGCACATGCAGAATACTCAGGTTAAACTTGACGAGCCTAGCATATGCAGATATGGCCTCGGAACACGGAGACCAAAAGGTCGAGCGTGAATCATATAGTAGATATGATCAACATAGTGATGTTCACCATTGAAAACTACTCCATCTCACGTGATGATCGGTTATGGTTTAGTTGATTTGGATCACGTGATCACTTAGAAGATTAGAGGGATGTCTTTCTAAGTGGGAGTTCTTAAGTAATATGATTAATTGAACTTTAATTTATCATGAACTTAGTCCTGGTAGTATTTTGCAAATTATGTTGTAGATCAATAGCTCGCGTTGTTGCTTTCATATGTTTATTTTTATATGTGTTCCTAGAGTAAACTATGTTGAAAGGTGTTAGTAGCAATGATGCGGATTGGATCCATGATCTGAGGTTTATCCTCATTGCTGCACAGAAGAATTATGTTCTTGATGCACCGTTGGTGACAGACCTATTGCAGGAGCAGATGCAGACGTTATGAACGTTTGGCTAGCTCAATATGATGACTACTTGATAGTTTAGTGCACCATGCTTAACAGTTTAGAATCGGGACTTCAAAGACGTTTTGAACGTCATGGACCATATGAGATGTTCCAGGAGTTGAAGTTAATATTTCAAGCAAATACCCGAGTTGAGAGATATGAAGTCTCCAACAAGTTCTATAGCTAAAAGATGGAGGAGAATCGCTCAACTAGTGAGCATGTGCTCAGATTGTCTGGGTACTACAATCACTTGAATCAAGTGGGAGTTAATCTTCCAGATAAGATAGTGATTGACAGAATTCTCTAGTCACCATCACCAAGTTAGTAGAACTTCATGACGAACTATAATATGCAAGGGATGATGAAAACGATTCCCAAGCTCTTCGTGATGCAGAAATCGATGAAGGTAGAAATCAAGAAAAGCATCAAGTGTTGATGGTTGACAAGACCACTAGTTTCAAGAAAAGGGCAAAGGGAAGAAGTGGAACTTCAAGAAGAACGGCAAGCAAGTTGCTGCTCAAGTGAAGAAGCCCAAGTCTGGTCCTAAGCCTGAGACTAAGTGCTTCTACTGCAAAGGGACTAGTCACTGGAAGTGGAACTGCCCCAATTATTTGGCGGATAAGAAGGATGGCAAAAGTGAACAAAGGTATATTGGATATACATGTTATTGATGTGTACTTTACTAGTGTTTATAGCAACCCCTCGGCATTTTGATACTGGTTCAGTTGCTAAGAGTAGTAACTCGAAACAGGAGTTGCAGAATAAGCAGAAAATAGTAAAAAGGCGAGGTGACGATGTGTGTTGGAAGTAGTTCCAAGATTGATATGATCATCATCGCACACTCCCTATACTTTCGGGATTAGTGTTGAAACTAAATAAGTGTTATTTGGTGTTTGCGTTGAGCATGAATATGATTTGATCATGTTTATTGAAATACGATTATTCATTTAAGTAAGAGAATAAATTGTTGTTCTGTTTACATGAATAAAACCTTATATGGTTACACACCCAATGAAAATGGTTTGTTGGATCTCGATCGTAGTGATACACATATTCATAATATTGAAACCAAAATATGCAAAGTTAATAATGATAGTGCAACTTATTTGTGGCACTGCAGTTTAGGTCATATTGGTGTAAAGCGCATGAAGAAACTCCATGCTGATGGGATTTTGGAATCATTTGATTATGAATCACTTGATGCTTGCGAACCATGCCTTATGGGCAAGATGACTAAAGACTCCGTTCTCCGGAACAATAGAGCGATCAACTGACTTATTGGAAATAATACATACTGATGTATGCGATCCGATGAGTGTTGAGGCTCGTGGCAAGTATCATTATTTTCTGACCTTCACAGATGATTTGAGTAGATATGGGTATATCTACTTAATGAAGCACAAGTCTGAAACATTTGAAAGGTTCAAATAATTTCGGAGTGAAGTGGAGAATCATCATAACAAGAAAATAAAGTTTCTGCAATTTGATCGCGGAGACAAATATTTGAGTTACGAGTTTGGTCTTCAATTAAAACAATGTGGAATAGTTTCACAAACTCATGCCACCTAGAACACCACAACGTAACGGTGTGTCCGAACGTCGTAACCGCACTTTATTGGATATGGTGCGATCTATGATGTCTCTTATCGGTTTACCACTATCGTTTTGGGGTTATGCATTAGAGACAGCTGCATTCACTTTAAATAGGGCACCATCAAAATCCGTTGAGACGACGCCTTATGAACTGTGGTTTGGCGAGAAACCAAAGTTGTCGTTTCTTAAAGTTTGGGGCTGCGATGCTTATGTGAAAAAGTTTTCACCTGATAAGCTCGAACCCAAATCGGAGAAGTGCGTCTTCATAGAATACCCAAAGGTAACTATTGGATACACCTTCTATCACAGATCCGAGCAAGATTCGTTGCTAAGATGGATCCTTTCTAGAGAAGGAGTTTCTCTCGAAAGAAGTGAGTAGGAGGAAAGTAGAACTTGATAAGGTAATTGTACCTTCTCCCAAATTGGAAAGTAGTTCATCACAGAAATCAGTTCCAGTGATGCCTACACCAATTAGTGAGGAAGTTAATGATGATGATCATGAAGCTTCAGATCAAGTTACTACTGAACCTCGTAGGTCTTCCAGAATAAGATCCGCACCAAAGTGGTACGGTAATCCCGTTCTAGTAGTCATGTTACTAGACCATGATGAACCTACGAACTATGAGGAAGCGATGATGAGCCCAGATTCCACGAAATGGCTTGAGGCCATGAAATCTGAGATAGGATCCATGTATGAGAACAAAGTATGGACTTTGATTGACTTGCTCGATGATCAGCAAGCCATGTTAAATAAATGGATCTTCAAGAGGAAGACAGACACTGATAGTAGTGTTACTATCTACAAAGCTCGACTTGTCACAAAAAGGTTTTCGACAAGTTCAAGGTGTTGACTACAATGAGATTTTCTCAACTGTAGCGATGCTTAAGTCTGTCCGAATCATGTTAGCAATTGCCACATTTTGTGAAATCTGGCAAATGGATATCAAAACTGTGTTCCTGAATGGATTTCTGGAAGAAGAGTTGTATATGATGCAACCAGAAGGTTTTGTCGATCCAAAATGTGCTAACAAAATGTGCAAGCTCCAGCGATCCATCAATGGACTGGTGCAAGCATCTCGGAGTTGGAATACACGCTTTGATGAGTTGATCAAAGCATATGGTTTTATACAGACTTTTGGAAAGGCATGTATTTACAAGAAAGTGAGTGGGAGCACTACAGCCTTTCTGATAAGTATATGTGAATGACATATTGTTGATCGGAAATGATGTAGAATTTTCTGGAAAGCATAAAGAAGTGTTTGAAAGGAGTTTTTCAAAGAAAGACCTCGGTGAAGCTGCTTACACATTGAGCATCAAGATCTATAGAGATAGATCAAGATGCTTGATAAGATTTTTCAATGAGTACATACCTTGACAATATTTTGAAGTAGTTCAAAATGGAACAGTCAAAGAAAGAGTTCTTGCCTGTGATACAAAGGTGTGATGTCGAGTAAGACTCAAAAACCAGACCATGGTAGAAAATAGAAAGAGAATGAAAGTCGTTCCCTATGCCTCAGTCATAGGTTCTATAAAGTATGCTATGCTGTGTACCAGACCTATTGTATACCTTGATCTGAGTTTAGCAAAGGAATACAATTTTGATCTAAGAGTAGATCACTGGACAGCGGTCAAGAATATCCTTAGTGAGGACTAAGGAGATGTTTCTCGATTATGGAGGTGATAAAAGAGTTCGTCGTAAAGAGTTACATCGATGCAAGCTTTTACACCGATCCAGATGACTCTAAGTCTCAATCTGGATACATATTGAAAGTGGGAGCAATTAGCTAGAGTAGCTCCGTGCAGAGCATTGTAGACATAGAATATTTGCAAAATACATACGACTCTGAATGTGACAGACCCGTTGACTAAACTTTTCTCATGAGCAAAACATGATCATACCTTAGTACTCTTTGGGTGTTAATCACATAGCGATGTGAACTAGATTGTTGACTCTAGTAAACCATTTGGGTGTTGATCACATGACGATGTGAACTATGGGTACTAATCACATATATATGTGAATATTGGTGTTGAATCACATGGCGATGTGAACTAGATTGTTGACTCTAGTGCAAGTGGGAGACTGAAGGAAATATGCCCTAGAGGCAATAATAAAGTTATGATTTATTTCCTTATATCATGATAAATGTTTATTATTCATGCTAGAATTGTATTAACCGGAAACGTAATACATGTGTGAATACATAGACAAACCGAGTGTCACTAGTATGCCTCTACTTGACTAGCTCATTAATCAAAGATGGTTATGTTTCCTAGCCATGGACAAAGAGTTGTCATTTGATTAAGGGATCACATCATTAGGAGAATGATGTGATTGACTTGACCCATTCTATTATCTTAGCACTTGATCGTATAGTATGTTGCTATTGCTTTCTTCATGGCTTATACATGTTCCTATGACTATGAGATTATGCAACTCCCGTTTACCAGAGGAACACTTTGTGTGCTACCAAACGTCACAACGTAACTGGGTGATTATAAAGGTGCTCTACAGGTGTCTCCAAAGGTACTTGTTGGGTTGGCGTATTTCGAGATTAGGATTTGTCACTCCGATTGTCGGAGAGGTATCTCTCGGCCCTCTCGTTAATGCACATCACTTAAGCCTTGCAAGCATTGTAACTAATGAGTTAGTTGCGAGATGATGTATTACGGAACGAGTAAAGAGACTTGCCGGAAACGAGATTGAACTAGGTATTGAGATACCGACGATCGAATCTCTGGCAAGTAACATACCGATGACGAAGGGAACAAAGTATGTTGTTATGCGGTTTGACCGATAAAGATCTTCGTAGAATATGTAGGAGCCAATTTGGGCATCCAGGTTCCGCTATTGGTTATTGACCAAGAATAGTTCTAGGTCATGTCTACATAGTTCTCGAACCCGTAGGGTCCGCACGCTTAAGGTTTCTATGACAGTTATATTATGAGTTTATGAGTTTTGATGTACCGAAGGAGTTCGGAGTCCCGGATGAGATCGGGGACATGACGAGGAGTCTCGAAATGGTCGAGACGTAAAGATCGATATATTGGACGACTATATTCGGAGTTCAGAAAGGTTCCGAGTGATTCGGGTATTTTTCGAAGTACCGGAGAGTTACGGGAATTCGCCGGGGAGTATATGGGCCTTATTGGGCCATACGGGAATAGGGGAGAGAGGCCAAAAGGAAGGAGGCCTGCGCCCCCCTCTGGTCCGAATTGGACAAGGGGCGCAGCCCCCCTTTCCTTCTTCCTCTCCCCCTCTTTCCCCTTCTCCTACTCCAACAAGGGAGGTGGAATCCTACTAGGACTAGGGAGTCCTAGTAGGACTCCACACTTGGCGCGCCCCCTCCTAGGGCCGGCCTCCTCCCCCCTTGCTCCTTTATATATGGGGGCAGGGGGCACCCCATGACACACAAGTTGATCTACGGATCGTTCCTTAGCCGTGTGCGGTGCTCCCCTCCACCATATTCCACCTCGGTCATATCGTCGCGGAGTTTAGGCGAAGCCCTGCACCGGTAGAACATCATTATCGTCACCATGCCGTCGTGCTGACGGAACTCATCCCCGACGCTTTGCTGGATTGGAGCCCGGGGAACGTCATCGAGCTGAACGTGTGCTAAACACGGAGATGCCGTACGTTCGGTGCTTGGATCGGTCGGATCGTGAAGACGTACGACTACATCAACCGCGTTGTCATAACGCTTCCGCTTACGGTCTACGAGGGTACATGGAGAACACTCTCCCCTCTCGTTGCTATACCATCACCATGATCTTGCGTGTGCGTAGGAATTTTTTTTGAAATTACTACGTTCCCCAACACAAATTGCTATCGAGCAATTGATAGAAAAGCGAATAATTATGAGATTATCTAGGCATGATCATGTATATAGGCATCACGTCCGTGACAAGTAGATCGACTCCAGCGTGCATCTACTACTATTACTCCAAGCATCGACCGCTATCCAGCATGCATCTAGAGTATTAAGTTCATAAGAACAGAGTAACACATTAAGAAAGATGACATGATGTAGAGGGATAAACTCATGCAATATGATATAAACCCCATATTTTTATCCTCGATGGCAACAATACAATACGTGCCTTGCTGCCCCTGTTGTCACTGGGAAATGACACCGCAAGATTGAACCCAAAGCTAAGCACTTATCCCATGGCAAGAAAGATCAATCTAGTAGGCCAAACCAAACTGATAATTCGAAGAGACTTGCAAAGATAACTTAATCACACATAAAATAATTCAGAGGAGATTCAAATATTTCTCATAGATAAACTTGATCATAAACCCACAATTCATCGGATCTTGACAAACACACCGCAAAAGAGTTGCATCGAATAGATCTCTAAGAAGAGGAAGGAGAACATGGTATTGAGATTCAAAGAGAGAGAAGAAGCTATCTAGCTAATAACTATGGACCCGAAGGTCTGTGGTAAACTACTCACAACTCATCGGAGAGGCCATGGTGTTGATGTAGAGGCCCTCCATGGTGGATTCCCCCTCCGACGGAGCATCGGTGACGGCTCCAAGATGGGATCTCGCGGATACAGAAGGTTACGGTGGTGGAAATAGCTTTTCGTGGTCGCCCCTGATGGTTTCAGGGTACGTAGGTATATATAGGAGGAAGAAGTACGTCGGTGGATGCCCGAGGGGCCCACAAGATAGGGGGGCGCGCCTAGTAGGGGAGCGCACCCTCCACCCTTGTGGCTTCCTCGATTGCTTCTTGACTTGCACTCCAAGTCCTCTGGATCATGTTTGTTCCAAAAAGATTGCTCCCGTAGGTTTCATTCTGTTTGGACTCCGTTTGATATTCCTTTTCTTCGATATACTGAAATAGGCAAAAAAACAGCAATACGGGCTGGGCCTCTGGTTAGTAGGTTAGTCCCAAAAATGATATAAAAGTGTAAAGTAAAGCCCATACACATCCAAAACAGGTAATATAATAGCATGGAATAATAAAAAATTATAGATACGTTGGAGACGTATCAATAAGTCGTGAAGAAAGAAGTAGCAATGAAACTAACATGATCATAATGCTAAGCTAACGGATGGGTCATGTCCATCACATAATTCTCATAATGATGTGACCCCGTTAATCAAATGACAACACATGTCTATGGTTAGGAAACATAACCATCTTTGATTAACGAGCTAGTCAAATAAAGGCATACTAGGGACTATATGTTTTGTTGATGTATTCACACATGTACTAAGTTTCCGGTTAATACAATTCTAGCATGAATAATAAACATTTATCATGAATTAAGGAAATAAATAATAACTTTATTATTGCCTCTAGGGCATATTTCCTTCAGCCTCCCACTTGCACTAGAGTCAATAATCTAAATTACATAGTAATGATTCTAACACCCATGGAGCTTTGGTACTGATCATGTTTTGCTCATGGAAGAGGCTTAGTCAACGTGTCTGCAATATTCAGATCCGTGTGTATCTTGCAAATCTCTATGTCCCCTTCCGACACTTGATTACAGATGGAATTGAAGCGTCTCTTGATGTGCTTGGTTCTCTTGTGAAATCTGGATTCCTTTGCCAAGGCAATTGTACCAGTATTGTCACAAAAGATTTTCATTGGAACCGATGCACTAGGTATGACACCAAGATCAAATATGAAGTCCTTCATCCAAACCCCTTCATTTGTTGCTTCCGAAGCCGCAATGTACTCTGCTTCACACGTAGATCCCTCCATGGCGCTTTGCTCGGAACTGCACCAACTGACAGCTCCTCCATTAAATAAAAATACGTATCCGATTGGCGACTTAGAGTCATCCGGATCAATGTCAAAGCTTGCATCGACGTAACCGTTTACGACAAGCTCTTTTTCACCTCCATAAACGAGAAACATATCCTTAGTCCTTTTCAGGTATTTCAGGATGTTCTTAACCGCTGTCCAGTGCTCCACTCCGGGATTACTTTGGTACCTCCCTGCTATGCTTATAGCAAGACATACATCAGGTCTGGTACACAACATTGCATACATGATAGAATCTATGGCTGAAGCATAGGGAATGACTTTCATTTTCTCTCTATCTTCTGGGATGGTCGGGCTTTGAGTCTGACTCAACTTCACACCTTGTAACACAGGCAAGAACCCTTTCTTTGACTGATCCATTTTGAACTTCTTCAAAACTTTATCAAGGTATGTGCTTTGTGAGAGTCCAATTAAGCGTCTTGATCTATCTCTATAGATATTTATGCCCAATATGTAAGCAGCTTCTCCGAGGTCTTTCATAGAAAAACTCTTATTTAGGTATCCCTTTATGCTATCAAGAAATTCTATATCATTTCCAATCAAAAATATGTCATCTACATATAAGATCATAAATGCACAGAGCTCCCACTCACTTTCTTGTAAATACAGGCTTCTCCAAAAGTCTGTATAAAACCATATGCTTTGATCACACTATCAAAACGTTTATTCCAACTTCGAGAGGCTTGCACCTGTCCATAAATGGATCACTGGAGCTTGCACACTTTCTTAGCACCCTTTGGATCGACAAAACCTTCTGGTTGCATCATATACAACTCTTCTTCCAGAAATCCATTCAGGAATGCAATTTTGGCATCCATTTGCCAAATTTCATAATCATAAAATGCAGCAATTGCTAACATGATTCAGACAGACTTAAGCATTGCTATGGGTGAGAAAGTCTCATCATAGTCAACTCCTTGAACTTGTCGAAAACCTTTCGCAACAAGTCGAGCTTTGTAAACAGTAGCATTACCATCTGCGTCGGTCTTCTTCTTAAAGATCCATTTATTTTCTATAGCTTGCCGATCATCGGGCAAGTCCACCAAAGTCCACACTTTGTTCTCATACATGGATCCCATCTCAGATTTCATGGCCTCAAGCCATTTCGCAGAATCTGGGCTCATCATCGCTTCCTCATAGTCCGTAGGTTCATCATGGTCTAGTAACGTGACTTCCAAAATAGGATTGCCGTACCACTCTGGTGCAGATCTCACTCTGGAAGACTTACGAGGTTCGGTAGTAACTTGATCTGAAGTTTCATGATCATCATCATTAACTTCCTCATTAATTGGTGTAGGAATCACATGAACTGATTTCTGCGATGAACTACTTTCCAATAAGGGAGTAGGTACAGTTACCTCATCAAGTTCTACTTTCCTCCCACTCACTTCTTTCGAGAGAAACTCCTTCTCTAGAAAGGATCCATTCTTAGCAACAAAGATTTTGCCTTCGGATCTATGATAGAAGGTGTACCCAATAGTTTCCTTTGGGTATCATATGAAGACGCACTTCTCCGATTTGGGTTCGAGCTTACCAGGTTGAAGTTTTTTCACATAAGCATCGCAGCCCCAAAATTTAAGAAACGACAACTTTGGTTTCTTGCCAAACCACAGTTCATAAGGCGTCGTCTCAACAGATTTTGATGGTGCCCTATTTAAAGTGAATGCAACCGTCTCTAGAGCATAACCCCAAAACAATAGCAGTAAATCAGCAAGAGACATCATAGATCGGACCATATCTAATAAAGTACGGTTATGATGTTCGGACACACCATTTCGCTGTGGTGTTCTAGGTGGCGTTAATTGTGAAACCATCCCATGTTGTTTCAAATGAAGAACAAACTCGTAACTCAAATATTCTCCTCCACGATCAGATCATAGAAACTTTATTTTCTTGTTACGATGATTTTCCACTTCACTATGAAATTCTTTGAACTTTTCAAATGTTTCACACTTATGCTTCATTAAGTAGATATAACCATATCTTCTCAAATCATCTGTGAAGGTAAGAAAATAATGATACCCACCACGAGCATCAATACTCATTGGACCGCATACATCGGTATGTATTATTTCTAACAAGTCAGTAGCTCATTCCATTGTTCCGGAGAATGGAGTCTTAGTCATCTTGCCCATAAGGCACGGTTCGCAAGCACCAAGTGATTCATAATCACGTGATTGCAAAAGTCCATCAGCATGGAGTTTTTTCATGCGCTTTACACCGATATGACCCAAACGGCAGTGCCACAAATAAGTTGCACTATCATTATTAAACTTCAATCTTTTGGCTTCAACACTATGAATATGTGTATCACTACTATCGAGATTTAACAAAAATAGACCACTCAAGAGGGGTGCATGACCATAAATGATATTACTCATATAAATAGAACAACCATTATTCTCTAATTTAAATGAATAACCGTCTCGCATCAAACAAGATCCAGATATAATGTTCATGCTCAACGCTGGCACCAAATAACAATTATTCAGGTCTAAAACTAATCCTGATGGTAGATGTAGAGGTAGCGTGCCGACCGCGATCACATCGACTTTGGAACCATTTCCCACGCACATCGTCACCTCGTCCTTAGCCAATCTTCGCTTAATCCGTAGCCCCTGTTTCGAGTTGCAAATATGAGGAACAGAACCAATACCAAATACTCGGGCGCTACTGCGAGCATTAGTTAAGTACACATCAATAACATGTATATCAAATATACCTTTCACTTTACTATCCTTCTTATCCGCCAAATACTCTGGAAGTTCTGCTTCGAGTGACCAGTCCCTTTGCAGTAGAAGCACTGAGTCTCAGGCTTAGGTCCAGACTTGGGTTTCTTCTCATGAGCAGCAACCTTTTTGCCGTTCTTCTTGAAGTTCCCTTTCTTCCTTTGCCCTTTTTCTTGAAACTAGTGGTCTTATTGACCATCAACACTTGATGATCCTTTTTGATTTCTACCTCTGCGGCCTTTAGCATTGCAAAGAGCTCGTGAATAGTCTTGTTCATCCCTTGCATATTATAGTTCATCACGAAGCTCTTGTGGCTTGGTGGCAGTGATTGAAGAACTCTGTCAATGACACTATCATCAGGAAGATTAACTCCCAGTTGAGTCAAGTGGTTGTGGTACCTAGACATTCTGAGTATGTGTTCACTGACATGACTATTCTCCTCCATTAGCTGTAGAACTTATTGGAGACTTCATATCTCTCAATCCGGGCATTTGCTTGAAATATTAACTTCAACTCCTGGAACAACTCATATGCTCCATGACATTCAAAACATCGTTGAAGTCCCGGTTCTAAGTCGTAAATCATGGCACACTGAACTATCGAGTAGTCAACATCTTTTCTCTGCCAGACGTTCTTAATGTCATCAGTAGCATCTGCAGCAGGCCTGACACCTACCGGTGCTTCCAGGACGTAATTCTTATGTGCGGCAATGCTGATAATCCTCAAGTTACGGACCCAGTCCGTGTAGTTGCTGCCATCATCTTTCAACTTAGCTTTCTCTAGGAACACATTAAAATTCAAAGGAACGGTAGCTCGGGCCATTGTTCTACAACAACATAGACATGCAAAATACTATCAGGTACTAAGTTCATGATAAATTAAAGTTCAATTAATCATATTACTTACGAACTCCCACTTAGATAGACATCCCTCTAATTATCTAACTGATCACGTGATCCAAATCAACTAAACCATGTCCGATCATCACATGAGATGGAGTAGTTTTCAATGGTGAACATGACTATGTTGATCATATCTACTATATGATTCACGCTCGACCTTTCGGTCTAAGTGTTCCGAGGCCATATCTGCATATGCTAGGCTTGTCAAGTTTAACCCGAGTATTATGCGTGTGCAAAACTGGCTTGCACCCATTGTATGTGAACGTAGAGCTTATCACACCCGATCATCATGTGGTGTCTCGACATGACAAACTATAGCAACGGTCATACTCAGGGAGAACACTTGTACCTTGAATTTAGTAAGGGATCATCTTATAATGCTACCGCCATACTAAGCAAAATAAGACGCATAAAGGATCACATGCGATCAAAATATGTGACATGATATGGCTATCATCATTTTGTGCTCATGATCTCCATCACCGAAGCATCGTCATGATCTCCAACGTCATCGGCGTGACACCTTGATCTCCATCATAGCATCGTTGTCGTCTCGCCACCTATTGTTACTATGACTATCGCTACCGCTTAGTGATAAAGTAAAACAATTACATGGCGATTGCATTGCATACAATAAAGCGACAACCATATGGCTCCTGCTAGTTGCCGATAACTTTGTTACAAAACATGATCATCTCACTACTAGGATAAGGCCTACTAGTGGTGCACCAGTTTTGCCTACTAATGGCGCACTACTGGTGCGCCACTAGTACCACGCCACTAGTATTTTTTTACTAATGGCGCACCTATAGTGCGCCATTAGTATGCCTAGAGGTGCGCCATTACTATCTCACTTAGTAATGGCACACCACATAGGAGTGCGCCATTAGTAACAATTTTTTTAATTTTTTTTCATTTCTTTTCATTTTTTTCTTAATCTCGGGTCACTATGGCTTAATCTCGGGTCAATATAGTTAATCTCAGGTCAAATCACACTCCATGGTCAAACTTCCCGAAAGGTCACCCATCCTCACACTACTTCAGCCCAAGCACGCATAACTTCAAAGTTCTATCCAACCCCAGCACCAGCTCACTTCACAGGCACTTGTTGATATATCTAGCATATGAATCCTATTAAACCTTGTTGATGTTTAGGACTTTGTTCATGTTCATGAGTGTGATGAAATTTTGAAAAAATTATTTCAAACTTCCGTTCATATTACATATCATATTTTGGAAAAAAATTCCCGAAAAAATTTCGAAACTATTTTTTTCTGTTACTAGTGGCGCATCATAACCACAACGATTTTTCGTCAAGTGTGCCGTTTTAACCTTCAACAAGGACCGGGCATAGCCACACTTGATTCAACTAGAGTTGGAGAAACAGACACTCACTAGCCACCTGTGTGCGAAGCACGTCGATAGAACCAGTCTCGCGTAAGCGTACACGTAATGTCGGTCTGAGACGCTTCATCCAACAATACCGCCGAATCAAAGTATGGCATGCTGGTAAGTAGTATGACTATTATTGCCCACAACACTTTGTGTTCTACTCGTGCATATAACATCTACGCATAGACCTGGCTTGGATGCACTGTTGGGGAAGGCGGTAATTTCAAAAAAAATCCTACAATCACGCAAGATCTATCTATGTGATCCATAGCAACGATAAGGGGAGTGTATCTTCATGTCCTTGAAGATCGCTAAGCGGAAGCGTTTATCAATGCGGTTGATGTAGTCGTACACCTTCATGATCTGCCCCGATCAAGTACCGAACGTACGGCAGCTCTGCGTTCAGCACATGTTCAGCTTGATGATGTCCTCGCCTTCTTGATCCAGCAAGACGGGCGAAGTAGTAGATGAGTTCCGGCAGCACGATGGCGTGGTGACGGTGTTGGTGAAGAACAATCTCCGCAGGGCTTCGCCTAAGCACTACGGAAACTATGACGGAGGATAAACTAGAGGGGACAGGGTTCACTACAAAAAAAACACTTCCGTGATGATACGTGTTTGTCACAGTAGGTCACGTTTTCTGTCATGCATGTACATCCATGACGATTTTATGATAGACTCAAGATAGTCATACCTATGCTGTCATCGAAGTGTTCCATGACATTACCAAAATTATCATCACGGAAGTGTCCACTTCCATGACGACAAATCGCGTGTCACAGAAGTGCTTTCATCAAGGGTGACCGACACGTGGCATCCACCGTAATGGAACGCCGTTAAGCTATCGGGTCCGGTTTTGGATCCGATAACCCGTTAACAGCCCAGACCAATGGGGATTTTCCATGTGTAAAATCATCATTGGCTGGAGGAAACACGTGTCAGCTCCGCGTTGGCACAGGTGTCACTCATCCAATGGGCGAGATGCGCCTATGATACGTTGACACGTGTACCGGCCCAAAAGTGGCCCATAAAGTTTAAATGGGCCGTCCCAACTAAAGGCCCACAAGATTTTTGCGGACCATAATGGGCCGGCCCAGCTAAAGGCCCACGAGATTTTGCGGACCATAATGGGCTGGCCCAGCTAAAGGCCCACAAGATTTAGCGGGCCATAATTGGCCAGCCCAGGTAAAGGCCCACGAGATTTTGCGGACCATAATGTGCTGGCCCAGCTAAAGGCCCACAAGATTTTGCGGGCCATAATGGGCCGGCCCAAGTAAAGGACCACGAGATTTTGCGGACCATGATGGGAGGGCCCAGCTAAAGGCCTACAAGATTTAGCGGGCCATAACGGGCCAGCCCAGGTAAAGGCCCACAAGATTTTTGCAGGCCATAATGTGTCGGCCCAGGAAAAGGCCCACAAGATTTTTGCGGACCATAATGGGCTGGCCCATCTAAAGGCCCATGAGTTTTCGCCGACATTAATGGGCCAGCACAGCTGTAGGCCCACAAGATTTTGAGGACCCTAGTAGGCCGGCCCATTAACTGGTTGCCATGTTTTGGGCCAAATGCCAGCCCATATTTGATCCGGTCCATTAATGGCTGCCACGTTCTGGGCCTAATAATGGCCCATATGAGATCCAACCCGTTAAAAGCCTACCACGTTCTGGGCCAAATTACGGCCCAGATCAGGTCCGACCCTTTAAGAGGCTTTGGGCTAAATTATGGCCCATATGAGATTCGGCCTGTCAACTGGATGCTATGGTTTTGGGCCCACTTGCTAAAGACCCATTTAGTAATTCAGCCTGATATTAGTTCAGCCTGTTAAGGGCCTGTTTATCATTTCGGCCCTATATTAATTTCGGCCTGTTAAAAGCCCGTCATATAGTTGGGCCTAACTACGGCCTGGTTTGCATCCGGGCTGCAAGCAACCGATAATATGATTGGGCCAAACAAGGACCGAGACAATTTTGGCATGTTAAAAGCCCGTGATTTGATTGGCACAATCATGGGCCGGGGTCCATTTCGGGCTGCTGCCGACCCGTGAGCTGTTCGGCACGTTTCAGGCCCAACCTACTTTTCAGCCTCCTAAAAGCCCATTGAGTTTTCTTGCGAAAATAGGTCCGACGGTTTAGTCGGCCTATTAAAGGCCCAGAACTACTAGTGGGCCCGTTTACATTTAGGCCTGTTAACGGACCAAGATATCGGGGCCCATGATGCGGATCATACATAGTGATTGCATGACGGCCTGATTATGTACCATAATTTTACGGTTTGGCCAGTTTACTGCGAAGACAGGATATATATACAGTAAAATAACTGCAGCGTCGTGAATAAGAAAAAACCTAGACTATACAATAAAGAAATTACGGCATATTACATCCACTGGGCATCAAAGCTTGCCACTATGATAATAAAGCACAAGCAGACATCAGATTACATACACTGGGCGTCAAAGATCACCACCAGTGCAAATAAACACACCGACAAAATAATATACAAAACCGACAACACTTCAATAGAGTTCAAGAAAGGTTAGCCCTGCTAGGGAGCTGCAGCGCAAGCAGCTGAGCAAGCTGATGAGACTGCGCTTGTTTAACACTTATATCCTCCTCACTCTTAAAGATAAACAAGCAGACAGATGAAAGGTTTTGCACATAAAAGTATCAGTGGTGACAATTCATCACATTTCTTACTGACGAATAAAGTGACACAGTTTAAAATTGCATTAACACAATATGGTATTGTTTAGGTCAAGACATGGCAGGAAATGACATTGTGAAGGAGTTGGCAGCTTCACGACACCACTGGATTACATATCAAGAACTCATAAGTATCAATGGTTAGTGTGCTGTCAATTTATCCCATTTCAGATTGGCAAATAAAGAGACGGTTTAAATAATAGTAGAATGATATGACATTGTTCATAGTTAAGACATTGCAGAATATGACATTGTGCCGTAGTGGGTAGGTTCACCACACCACTGGATTACGGATCAAGAATAGAAGCATACATGCAGTGCAAAAGAAGATCACTTGCTTTGTATAGTTTAATTTACATGGTATGAAGAAGTAACTTGGTTGTACAACTGAAAACTTAAATTGAGAAGGACAAACTTTTGTTTATGAACTACATAATAAACTATAAACATGCAATTTGATGCAAACACCAAAAATAAATAGTTGTTGCAGTCATGCCTAACCAAATATACACAACAAAGTTTGAAGGCTTGAGAAGGAAAAACTTACATTATTGGTGAAGACACGCTCTATAAAGCCCTTGTCCATGCTGATGGGGGTGGGGGAAATTCAAGAAGTGTACCACATAATATTCTTCATAAGCATTGCCTTTATTCTACATTTTGTTAAGAGTAAAATAGATGTGATAATATAAGAAAGAATGGAGAATATTTAAGATAAGATGAAGAGTGATGCTACATAACCAAGTAGTTATAAATGTAAGTACAGCGATACAGGCAAAAGGTACAACCAAGAGCAATGCAGAGCTAAACTTCTTTAGTACCATCGGTGTTATCCAACCTTATGGTAAGAGTAAATATAGATCTGATGTGTAGAAAATGGAGGGCAAAGGAAACTAAGCTGCAGAGTGATGGTACATGAATAACTACCTGTCAATATAAGTACACTGATAAAGGACATCAAGTACTTACAAGAACAATCAGAGCTAAATTTTTTGGGATAATTGATTTTATGCCCCTAGTTGGGTCACACTCGGCAAGTTTACCCCTAGTTTCCGAAAACACTTGTTCCTTCCCAAACCACTCTGCTCCTCTTATGCTTTTGCCCTTTGACCGTTTGACCATCACTTTGAAAACTTCATAAAAAATTCATACTAACTCAGAAAAATTCAAATAAGATATCAAAATGTTCAGAAAAGCATCACCTATATGTGCATGTCATTTGCATTCATGAAAAAAGTGTTGGCCACTCCCCATCTTAGTTTTAGCTCATATGACCTTAGCATGAATAGTAAAATCTAAAAAAAATCTAAAAATTCTAAAAAAAATTGGTGGCAAACTTTGACCAATGTTTTGAGTGCTTGCCAAGTTTCATAAGGAAATGACATTCGTGGAAGTCGTGGCATAAAAACAAAAATCAATGCTCCAAAATTTCATTTTTTCCCACGACTTCCACGAATATCATTCCCTTATGAAACTTGGCAAGCACTGAAAACATTGGTCAAAGTTTGCGACCAATTTTTTTAGAATTTTTTTATATTCATGCTAAGGCCGTATGAGCTAAAACTAAGATGGGGATTGGCCAACACTTTTTTCATGAATGCAAATGACATGCACATATAGGTGACATTTTTCTGAACATTTTGATATCTTATTTGAATTTTTCTGAGTTAGTATGATTTTTTATGAAGTTTTCAAAGTGATGGTCAAACGGTCAAAGGGCAAAAGCATAAGAGGAGCAAAGTGGTTTGGGCAGGAACAAGTGTTTTCGGAAACTAGGGGTAAACCTGCTGGGTGGGACACAACTAAGGGCACCAAATTAATTATCCCAAAAAATTTCATTGGCATTGGATATATTCTACACTAATGTAACCATTCATACAGATCACATAATTTGGAGCGAACAATTGATAAGCAAAGCATAATGCATACTGCTGTCACATAATGAACCAGGTATGTATGCAAGTACAGTGATACATGACAACATGTACTAACAAGAGCAAAGCAGCGAGCAGCATAGTTGCGATATCCTGTCGTTCTTTTCAAACCGGAATTCTTCTTCGAGCAGATTTCCTGCAAAAAAGATCCGTAAGGCACATGCGGAAAAGTAGAAGTTCAAATTATCATGTGATTTCATAGACAACTTTGCTCGTCATGACTATCCAGATTGACCCTCACCTACTTACAACAATCTAATGTAAATCATTGATGTGTTCAATCAGCAGAAAACAGGAAAATAATAACCATGAATAATAGCACTTACACGTAAGTTGGACAGGAAGATGTGAAAATGGTGTTTGTCTTCACTATAATCTTCCCATGATGGGAATATATGCACGTAGTCCCTAACAACATTGAAAGCATTGTCTTTTAAACTGGGAATAACTGGAATGGGGTTCCAATTTGCAGGAATTGGCCGTCTCTGCAGTTGGGATAGGTCGTCGGCCGATGGACTTGCTGTACTTTTTGCTGGAGTGGGATTTTTTTGTGGTACGGCTGGTGCTATGGTAACTGAAAATCGGTATACCTTTTGCTGGAGTGCAGGTCCTGTGTGGTGGGGCTAGTGCTGTGTCCAGTGAAGTATGGCAATCTGCTGGAGTCGGTCCTACGTTTTGTGTCACTCGTTGTACAACCAATATAAGTGGGGTGTTGTCTGATTTCTCTGGCACCACCACGTTTTTCAAGGACTTTGCTAGTGCTCCTTCAGGTTCGGCAATCACCCTCTTACTTTTTGATGTCTGATGCACAAGAATAGCATTTGAGTGAAAAAACATGGTGTCGGTGTACAAAAGTAGGGGCTCTCCTTTTGACGCCTTTACTTGTGTGCGGGCAGTCAAAGCCACGCGCCACGGCCACGCATAGCAGGGCAAGAAGGAAAGCTGGAGAGAAGTCGAAGGCACAAGACAAACAAAGCAACATCAAAGACCAAGGCCGCAGAGATTGGATGGACGAAGCAGGATTCCCCGGCAAGGATCCTTGCCGGGGCAGCCTCACCAGCCCTGTCAAGATCCTTGCCGGGGCAGCTCGCCCACACCAGCGGAGCGAGCCACCCTCGAGCCCACGACCTCCGACGCCAACAACCACGTTGGGACAGGGCTCGGGAGGCACCTCCATGGTGGCATGTAGATCTTTGTGAAGACAAAGAATATTCAAGATCAGACGAGGATTGGAAGGCAACCATCCTCGACCGGGTTCTTGCCGAGGAAGCCGACAAGACCCCGGGCAAGGTCCTTGTCGGGGACAACAGCGTGCCTCGTCAAGACCCTTGCCGGGCCACCCGGCAAGACCCTTGCCAAGGGCGCCAGTGGGGCCACTGCCAGGCCCACACCAGCCAAGTCTCCATCGCCGTTCACATGCAGCTGCTGACCCAACCAGCTGGGCAGGCACCTGCATGGCAGCATGCAGCTCTTCGTGGAGGCTCCACCACCGCGCCACCTCAGCTGCTTGCCTGCCTACATGGCACCACATGCATCGCTGGCCAGGGCGCGTGTCAAAGCGAGGAGGAGCAGCGACGGACGGGACGAGCCTCGCCCCCGTCCCCGATAAAGTGAAGGGACACCTAAGCCACGCATTAAATGTGTCTTGTCCTGTAATACGAGTGATAAGCTCGCGGCACTGTAGGCCTTTCCACCTCCTGTGTGCCACCGTGGCAGCCCCTTTCGCCTATAAAAGGAGGCCCATGGCGCACTGGAAAAGGATTCGGCTCTTCGGAACCAGGGAGCACCCATAGCTAGTTCAAGAGCTCAAGAACACTCAATACATCCACCAAGCAGGACTAGGGTATTACGCATCCTCGCGGCCCGAACCTGGGTAAACAATCTCTGTGCTGCTTACTAATCCTGCTCTTCTTGCAACCCCGCGCCCCACAACCGTAGTAGGGATTCTTGTGATCCCATAGGTGTCATTTCCCACCGACATCTTTGGCGCGCCAGGTAGGGGGCGCAATTGTGAGAATCTGGTCTAGTTGTTAGCCTAGCAGTTCATCATCGCCATGGCTCCTAAGAAGAAGACGACCATGGCGATCGGTTCGTCCGGGACCGGACTGCCAGTACCGGTGCGGACCAGTAGCGGTCCAGTCACGGAGAGAACCCGTGGCGGGGCCCGCGAACACGCACATCACCCTGGCAGTCCAGTCCCGGTGGACTGTGTCGTTCATACGATAGGCAATGAGCCGCGCGGCACTGGCTCCAGAGACGGAGTTGGGGCCCCCGCAGGCAGCGCAGGGCCCTCCAGGGGCATCGTCATGCCGCCAATTGGTGGCGCGACGACCTCCAAGATGCCAACACAAGCGCCCACGACGCGCTCTTCCCAAGTCGTGCGTGATGAGTAGCGCCGCCCTGCTGGTGACCCTGGGCGCCGCCCTGGGTAGAGTCCCATGCTCCCTTCACAGGATGAGGGGGGCCAGCATGTGCGTCGAGGCGCTGACGAAGGTGGCGGACGGCTGCAGGGCCGTGATGGGGCTCCTTCTAACGTAGTTAGAAGTCGAAGCGCATCGCGGTCCACCCAGCTTTTGGCGCCGCCCACGCCAGCAGAAGCCCTAGCACGCGCGCATCTGCTCCTCGACTTTCCTCCCACTGCGAAGAAGCTTGACAAATGGAGGGCCACCGTCCGGAGCCTCGTCGGCATCGCCAACAACAACGAGCTGCGGCCGACGGGACCCGTAGGCCGTTGCTCCATTGAGCCGCTGCATGCCAGTGGAGGTCGGGCCGGGGGCGATGCGGCCACGGTGCACTCCCCTCCTCCGCACCGACCACCGCGGGTGACGACTCGTCGTGATGATGCTCGTGATGATATCTCCATCACATCGTCCAACCCGTGAACCCACCGCGACCAGCGCCAAGTTCTTCGAGAGCGAGCTCATGAGGACATTTGAACCACCACTGAGCGCCGACATGACGTGTGCCACCAGTAGGAAAGGCGGGCAGGGCCCACTATGGACCACCCAGCATCGGGAGGCTACGGTGGCCTACCCTACGAGGTGGGTTGTCCAGCCTTCACCCGTGAGCTGCGACAATTCCAGTGGCCCTCCCACCGCATGTTCAAACCCGACGTTGGCGAGAAGTACAACGGCAAGACTCACCCGTCGGAGTTCCTCAGCATCTACACAATCGCGATGCAAGCTGCTGGGGACCGCGACGATAAGGTGCTTGCCAACTACTTCCCGTTGGCACTCAAGCCTAATGTTATGTCATGGTTGATGCACTTGCCAATGGACTCCATTTCTTCTTGGGCGGATCTGTGCCATGAGTTTGTTGGCGCCTTTACCGGAGGCCACCAAGCTCATGGCCAGGTGAGTGATTTGCATATCATCCCCCAGAAGGAAGGAGAAAACTTGCGCAAGTACATCCAAAGGTTCAGCCAAGTGCAGTACAACATCCCCGACGTTCATCCCGCCGCTGTGATCAGTGCATTCCACCAGAATGTGCGCAATTGTAAGATGCATGAAGAGCTGGCGATGAACAAGGTCAAGGATGTGGCCGAGCTTTATGTTCTGGCCGATCGGTGCGCTCGCACCGAAGAGGGAAGGAAGTACCCCGACAAAGATGCCAACGCGAAAACCGACTCCACGGACGATACCGCCACCCCGGCAAAGAAGGGCCGACGCCGTAATAGGAAGCGCAAGGGCAAGGTCGTGCTTGCCGTCGAGGGATCCGATGACACCGGCGCCACCAAGAAGACCAAGGCAGGCGACCCCGACAAGGAGGTTGCCGGGTGTGTTGCTTGCCGGGCCTTGGCGGCTGCCGACAAGCCAGGGGGCTCCGACAAGCAGTATTGCAAGATCCACTGCACCAAGGGCCATGACCTCCAAAACTGCCGGCAAGTAGAGCTACTCACTGAGAAGTAGAAGGCCGAGTATGAGCGGCGGGACAAGGAGAAGGGCCACGATGGTACCGAGGGATCCGGCAAGAAACGTGGCGGCCAAGGAGGCCGCCGCGGCAAAGATAATCAGCAGGAGAGGCCCGTCCGGGGCCACGACATGAAGCAAGAAGACGATGATCATGACGATGACGACGAGTCCGGCGACCACGGCTTCCAGAAAGCCACAAAGGCCATGTGCGTCGATGGTGGCGCCTCGCTGCATACATCCCACCGCCAACTCAAGTAGTGGGCGCGTGAGATCATGGCGATGGAGCCATCATTCGACGCATGGAAGCCGCTGAAATGGTCCAGCACGCCCATCATCTTCGACACCGAGGACCACCCTGACCGCACTACTGCGGTCGGGTGCTTGCCGTTGTTGGTTTCACCAACGATCCACAACCTCAAGGTGACAAAGATGTTGGTTGACGGTGGGGCCGGTCTGAACTTGATCTCTCCTGTTGTCATCAAGAGGCTGCAGATCCCTGATGGAGACCTCGAGGAGACGGGCACGTTCCAAGGGGTTAACCCGGGGAGGAGCCAGCCAAAGGGAAAGGTCACGCTGCCCGCGACGTTCGAAGGCGAGCTGAACCACATGATGGAGAGGATTGTTTTTGATGTAGCCGAGATCCCCTTGCCCTACAATGGGGTCCTCGGCCGCCCGGCACTAGCCAAGTTCATGGCGGCTTCACACTACGCCTACAACATGCTGAAGATGCCTGGGCCGATGAACATCATCACCGTCCCCTCCGACAAGAAAGATGCATTGATTTGCGCCGACCAACTCTACCGAGAGGCAGTTGCAGCAGCTACCGCTAAGGCAGCTGCTCCTGCCGACGGCGCCCCGGGAGGGAAGAAGACCGACGAGACCCCTCGCACCCACTCCGGCAAGTGCACCTCTTCGGGGTGTTGCACTCCCGTCGAGGACATGCCAGAGAGCTCCACCAACAAGAGCAAGAAGTCCAGAGCTGCACCACCAGAGACCAAGAAGGTGCCCGTCAAGGAGGACGGCACAGGGGGGGCTTTTACCATAAGCTCCACCCTCGACAGCAAGTAGGAAAGCGAGCTCGTCACCTTCCTGGGGGCAAATGTTGATGTGTTTGCATGGCAAGCCTCCGACATCCCCGACGTTCCCAGGGAAGTGATTAAGCACCATCTTGTTGTCTGTCCTCATGCGCGGCCCATCAAGCAGAAGGTCAGGAAGCAAGCGCTGGAGAGGCAGGAGTTCATCACGGAGGAGATCATGAAGCTAGAGGCGGCAGGCTTGGTAAGAGGAGTACTCCATCCGACATGGTTGGCCAATCCGGTAGTGGTGTGCAAGGTAAACAGGAAGTGGAGACTGTGTATTGATTACACAGACATCAATAAGGCTTGTCCAAAGGATCCCTTCCCGTTATCGCGCATCGACCAGATTGTTGACTCCACGGCTGGGTGTGACCTGTTATCATTCCTCGATGCCTACTCAAGGTACCACTAGATCTTCATGACAAAAGAGGACGAGGAGAAGATAGCATTCATCACCCCATGTGGTACTTATTGCTTTTTACGGACGCCTTTCGGGTTCAAGAGTGCTGGCTCAACCTTTGCAAGAGCAGTCCAAATTGGTTTTGAGACCCAGCTACATAGAAATATGGAAGCTTATATGGATGACATAGTGGTCAAAACCAAGGACAAAGCAACACTTGTGCAAGATCTGGAGGAAACATTTGGAAACCTGCGCAAGATCAACCTCAAATTGAACCCTGAGAAGTGTGTATTCGGTGTCCCATCTGGCAAGCTTCTCGGGTTCTTTGTGTCACAGCGCGGGATTGATGCAAACCTAGACAAGATGCCATCGAGCAGATTGAGGCACCCAAATGGATCAAGGACGTGCGTCGGCTCACTGGCTGCATTGCCGCCATGAGCAGATTCATCTCCAAGTCCGCGAAGCGTGCCCTTCCCTTTTTCAAGATCTTGGAGAAGATGGGCCCAGTGGAGTGGACCCCAGAGGCCGAGGCAGCACTACAAGACTTGAAGAAGTACCTCTCCTCTGCCCCGGTGCTGGTTGCACCCAAACCACAAGAACCGTTGCTACTATATCTAGCGGCAATGAATCAAGTGGTTAGCGCGGCACTAGTAGCGCAGAGAGAGCTCGATGAAGAGGCAGTAACAACAGAGTCAACGGATGGCGGGCCAGAACCCTCCCCGGCAGGGCTCGATCCTGGCAAGACTGAGTCCCCGACAGGGGTTGACGCCAGTACGGCAGGGCCCACACGGTCGGGTATTATGCATCCTCGCGGCCCGAACCGGGGTAAACGATCTTTGTGCTGATTACTAATCCTGCTGTTCTCACAACCCCGCGCCCCGCAATCGTAGTAGGGATTCTTGTGATCCCATAGGTGTTGTTTCCCACCGACACATGGTATGTTGACAGATGGAATATGTATTGATAATGGATGGGCATGGCATCTTGACATATATGATGAGTAAACTAAGCAGATGGCGGTGCAACAAAGTAGAAGCAATGCAAGACAACATATGCAAGATATGTGCAATCAATAAAACCTTGCCAAACTAGAACAGACACCTTGATGGGTGAACAGGACAGGTCATCTGCCTTTGACTCCTCGAGGTTAAAATAGTCATTAAAATCATATTCTGAACAAGAATCAACAGGTGGGGAGCATATGAGTTTCATTGCATCCATAATGGCACTCAATGCCTTGATGCCAATTTTGTAAGTAATTGTAGTGTTTAGCTTCAAGAGTGGACTACTTCTAGTGCGACACAAAGCAGCTACACAGATCATAGTGTAGATATAACGGGAAAACCATAAGCATCAGAGTAAAAGTAGCAAAGTGGAACTTGCTGGAATATATGTGCTAGTATTGCTAGTACATCTAGAAAGGCTTCGGATACTAGCTCTCTTCAATTGAAGGTGCGGTACTGTTAATATCAGTGTAACTCTCAAAGGCGACACAACTCCCTGCATTTCCTTGCTATTCTTATAGGATTCAAGTGGTCAGGCCACTACAAATCCTATTCCTATGTTTACAAAATCCTACGAATCCAAGAGGCCTGAAGAGTTTAAAGTGTCCATCGCAACTGACTGTATAGACTTCTACACTGCAAATGTCCTTGCTCATCTTCACTACAAGGAACATACTATACTACTATCATACTCCCTCCGTTCCAAAGTATAAGTCTTTGTAGAGATTTCGACTATGGATCACATACAGATGTATCCAGATACATTTTAGAGTGTAGATTCACTCATTTTGCTCCATATGTAGTCCATGGTGGAATCTATACAAAGACTTGTAATTAGGGACGGAGATAGTACTTATTAAAGAAGAACGGAAGAGGAACATGCTAAAGAAGAGCAAGCGGATTTTGGATAATAAAATGTTCGTTGCACAGTGCCCACACATGATGAACCAGAGTGCATTAAGAAAGCAACTCCCTACTGTCTCTCTATATGTGGTGCACGTGCTTTTTGAAAGTAAAGTAGGAACATTAGCTGACCAATTAAATGTTATCTATTTTAGTAATATCAACATCATATCAGATTCGTACTTGAGCAACAAGTTTGGAATTATGAGTGGCATGTTGTTTAGCTTGATGGATTCAGGAGCAGTACTCGAGCCCCTTCGTTTGCACAGCGAACTCTGGTGAGCTCTGAAAAATCGACTGGACCAATTTTGAAATTTAGTCTACTGTGATTTAACTAGTGTGGAATATAAAAGGGGAAAACCATAAGCATTGGGAGTATAGTGTTGAGCGTGCCATGGCGGATCTGAAGGTGCAAACCGGACAAAGGCAACTTCGCGACCAATGTTTGCTTTCAACTAGCAAGTAAGTGATGGACAAGAAATCAGAGTAAAGCAGTGGCAATCTATTTTCTTGCTGCGATAAATAAGTTGAGCAGATACGAAAGAGTACCGCCTCTAGTGCGGCGCCGTGTATGCATCTGCTGAGAATTTGACAATGTCGCGGTAGCGATGGCTGTCAGCGGCGTGCAAGCAGATCTAGGAGGGTAGACGGTGGTGGCGGGGTGCGGTGGACGAGACAGTCGTAGGAACGGCGCCGGCAAGGTGGACTACGGCGGGGATGAAGCAAGAGGACGGGATGCAAGGATCCCGGTCCGAAGCCGTGGATGAGAGAGGTCGATCTCTTGTAATGGATGGCAGCGGCGGGGTATTAGCTCCGGCATGGTGGAGGAGGACAGCGGTGGATGGGGGTGGCGGACGGAGGAGGCTGGGGTGGAGAGGGTGTTTTGGCGCCCACGGAGTACGAATGGGGAAATGGAGATAGAGAGGAAGGGGAACCATGTCTTCAGGGCGCGCTTGTCTCAAATGAGAGGAAATTTACAAATTTAGCCCGCGTTTCAAATTTACTACATCATAGAAATATTAGTTGGTTGGGGATAGGACGGTAATCTCGCATACATCGAATATTTGCTGACGAGAGTTTGTTTTTGGCACCCACCGTGTATGAATCGGGGAGGGAATTGATTTCGGCCGAGGACACACTGTGTTTTGGCGCCCACCGTGTATGAATCCGGTTGACAAGCGGTTATGTCACGTTTGAGTGAAATTACGAACCTACCCCTATCGAAACCTATAGAAATTGAGCAGATAGGCTTTGCATGGCAGGGATAGGTAGTAGTAATTTCCATCTCACAGATTTTGGTTTCGGGCGGTTACTGCGACTTTCCCCGCTTCGTTCAAATTTTGCAGAGTGCATGTTTACTGTGCCAACTCAATACGAATCCCATTTGTATTCTATTTTTTTATGGCGGGATCCATTTTCGATTGGAATAAGATTCTATATACAACATTTTTTGATATATACTTTCAAAATCACAACATCATTTATACATAAATATGGTTTACAAATGGCATGATCTCAGATTCATAAGGTTGAATCCATCAATTTGGATTTTCAAATATTTGAAACCACTTTATGTTGAAATCCAATGTATGCATTCCTCGCTAACTGTCTCCAATTAATGTATGTTTCATGCGGTTTTTTTACTTCTCAAACATGTATAATGTGTTTCACACACGCACCATATAGTGTAATCCTGTTTAGACATTAATTGCTTATAAACCATGCATTGTTTCTAATTAAAGAATCTATGGATCACCAATATTGATAAACTATATAACATTACACGTGTCCCCAAATTCAAATGAATATGCATGTTTGATACACCAATTTGTGTTATATATTATTGATGTCGTGCTCTCCAGTTTAAATATTTGAATCCTCTTCAATCCAGATATTCGTCTCATATAGCTATCACTCATGCTTATATAGGACTATCTCTCTATACCTATACACGTTCATCGTCTCTCGGGTATCTCTCGTGCTACCTCTATGTCGACAATGATCTTTTATCTTCATAACACACTGATGGTACTCTCTCCCTCGACCTTCATCACTCTATCTCTCTCTAAGTATATCTCGCTCCATGCTATGTGCCTCTAACTATGATTCTCCATGTGGAATCTCTTTCTCTCACACAAACACAAAACTTTGTCTCCCGAGGTCTCATTTCTCTCTACTATTCCCCTGTGTGCCACTCGCACACCCCTCATACAGATATGTATTTCGCTCCTTAGGTAGGAGAACTACCTACGACTCTTCCTCTTAAATATCTCTTTCTCACACACGAACACAAACTCTGTCTCACAGGGTCTCATGTTTCTCCATTGTTCTCTTGTATGTCACTCACACACACTCTCTCTCCCTAGAGATATCTTTCGTTCCCTCATATGTGTCTCTAGCTATCACTCTCGTTGTGAAATATCTTCCTCTCTCACAGACACAAAACTTCGTCTCTCGAGATCTCATTTCTCACTGATATTTGTTTGTATGTGACTCACATGCACCCTCTCTCTATCTCTCCCACACCCACATACATAACTCAGTCTTCTGATCCACTCGACTCCTATCTCTAACGCACACTAGCAAGCACCTTTACCTTTCTATTTATCTGTTTCTCCATCAACCTCCTTTCTCTCCCTCACTCTTGCTTCCTATCACGCACACTACATACGTTTGTCTCTACATGTAGTCAAGTATCCTCCTTTTATCTTTCTCTCTCACACACATAACTTCACCCTCTGAACCACCCGGCGGTCATCTCCAACACTCAAACTAGCGGATGTCCCTCTAGCTAGCATCTCCATCTCTGTATCTATCTGTAGTTTCTTCATCAACATTTCTTTCTCGCATGCAGTCTTTCTTCCTATCACCCACACTATATATGTCTCTCCATACATATGCATTTATAGGTTTATCTCTTTTGCACAATCATTGTGCCTCACTCCCTCTGCTCGCCATAGATGCATGCTCCAGCCCACGCCACTATCTCTTAAAGATAAAAACACATGCTCAATTGTCGGGCCTTCTTCCCTGCGTTCTTGCATGCATGCATATTGTCATACCGATCCGTCTCTCCCATGTCGTTGATCTTATGACTTATTTCTTCTTTCTTTTATCTCGATCATGCGTGCACGCACACACACACACATCCCACGTATACATGTATACCTCTCACACATGCACTTTCAAGGTCTCTATGTCTCCATACGTAGTTAATTAACCTGAACCCTAACGCCACATCGAATCTTTCTCTTCTTGTGTGCACATAACTTCCGCCTGGATGGGTAAAACACACACTCACACTTAACAATCTCCTTCTAGCTCCCCCCCTCTCGTCACTCTCCCCCCCTCTCGTCACTCTCCCCCTATATCCCTGAAACCAATAAGACCATCCCTTCGTTTAATTCCCGCCTACATGCACCATCGATATATAGTAGTCTTCCTCGGTGTCTCTCGAACAAACACGTTCTCTCGATGTCGACTCACGCGCACACACCTTCTCTTCCCTCTCTACGAACATTTTCTCTCTCGCACCCCATTGTTGGTGGCCTGTGCCATACACATCACCTCTCTATGATGAAGCCATATGCACACTTAAATTACATCCGCCACCGAGGACCCCGTGACACACACACACACAAACACAGACACACACACACGCACGCACGCACCCACGCTCACACACACATACACACTAAGACTCCATCACACACACACAGATTCCATCTCTCTCTCTCTCTCACACACACACACTAAGACTCCATCACACACACACACTCCATTTCCCTCTCTCTCTCTCTCTCTCTCACACACACACACACACACACACACACACACACCACACACACACACACTAAGACTCCATCTCACACACACATGCTCTAGGCGGAGCATTTGTTCCTACCACCCTTCATCCAACCTTGACCGTATGATAAAAAATCACCTTAATTTACTTGCATAACATGGACAAATCCCACTTTACTTTAGTACTTAGCAAACTTATCATTTTTACCCTTATAATAAACCGAGTTGGCGATGATGGTGTGCTGCCATCTTGTAATATAGACCGTTTGATCTATATCTGATGGATAGAAAGCAAACTATGAGAAATTTACAAAAGATACCCGCACATATCTCCACATCCTTATCTCCCACAACCTCATTGTTGAGCAATTAAAAAAGGAAGTCTCTGGAACAATCTAGCATGGTGGCCGCTGCCGCCTGCCGGCGCCGTCCATCCCCATGTCAGACAGAGATCAGGTGACATGCACGTTTGCATGTCACCGTGTGCCTTGCGGACAGAATTCAAATTTAAACATTGCGAAAAAATCTGAAAAAATCATGCATGTGCACAGCACATATTAAGATAACCTCTAAAAAATTCAGATCAAAATTCGAAACATACATCAAGAGACAAAAAAGAGAAACTCCAATGTGAATAGTCTACAGAGAACCATTGGCAACTATTCATGACAGATTTCTCTTTTTTGTTTCTTGATGTATGTTTCGAATTTTGATCTGAATTTTTTAGGGGTTATCTTAATATGTGTTGTGAATATGCATGATTTTTTTTAGATTTTTTCGCAATGTTTAAATTTGAATTTCGGCCGCAAGGCACACGGTGACATGCAAAACGTGCATGTCACCTGACCTCTGTCCCCCCATGCCTCCGCCCATTCCGACCACCAGTCACCACCACGCTCCACTCCACTTCACCTTATCTCTCATCTTTCATTTTTTCGATGACATTCTCGAGATACCAGTTTTCCAATAAAATTCTCGACATATCATTAGTTTTTACACATGGGATTACTCCTGCATGGGTCAATCACAACAGGTGTTTTGTAAAAAATGCATATTGATGTTCCATGCAATGCACGAGCATCTTGCTTGTAATTATATAACGCAAATCACGAGCAGGAAGTGACATTTTTTTAGACAACCACGTTAACATGGCCACGTAAATCATTAGCTAAAGTAAATACCATTATACTTATATCCCGATGCAAAAGGTTGAGTACATGTCCGAAGAGTAGAGTCGCACACACGCACTCCGTCTCTCAGAATCTCTCACACACACACACCAGTTACGTGACGCCCACTTAAGTAGACACGTATGTTACAATTTGTGCACCCGTGGGTACACGTGATGTTGCGCATTTATTTAAGCCGGACGGCGAACCCAAACATTAGCTGCATTCATTCCCCTCCTGCCGCCTCTTCTCTGGTCACTGTCGCCCGGTAGCCATGGCTCGACCGAAGGTAACTGGTAACAACATACGCCATACTCCCGCCGGAGCGGCGCTTTAATCTGGAAATTTTAGTGGTCATGCATGCATCTTTTTGTGCTAGCACTCCTATATAAGGGCTGATCGGTCGCTTCCCGCGGACGTGCGCAGGCGGTGGAAGAGGAAGGAGAAAGGAAGCGGGCCGTGGAGTAACATTTTTACCACAATTTCTTAGGAAACTAAGTGCAATAATTGAGTAGTTTTGCAAACTACCAGTACTACACCTGAAACAGTTCAAAACCTATACTCAATTGCCAGTGCACGCTTCCCGCGTGAAACGATCATCGTCGCCCTGGAGCGGCAGTGTCGCATCAATGCCCGGCCAGAGCAGAGGCGACCTCTCACTGGCGTCGGCTTTGAAGTGGCGCGACGGCCGAGAGAGCGCCGCTTCCCGGTGTCGAGGCTGGCCATAGGCCCTGTTTGGATCCATGGGTTAGAGTTAGTTTGGGCTAGTTGGGGCTCAAATAGCCCTAAAGTATCCAAGCATGAGGGTTTAAATTGTAGCAAGTTGCACCGAACCCACCGAAAAAAACTATCCCACCCAAGAGGTGCTAACTGGAGATAGTTCTCATTGGGACCACTGAAAAATCACTTTTCTCTCTCCATCAAGTGCATTTATTGTCAATCTAACCCTGTCACCCAAACACCTCTTTGGCTATAGTTAAGCAGGGTTAGTCATGAGTTAGTCTAACCTCTAGCTAAGTTAGAGTATCCGAACAGGAGTAGTATAGGACATGCAAGTTACTCAAAGCATACAGTCAAATTCGTACGTGAAAGGATTTTTTTCTTTTTGAAAACGGAACATGAAAGGAACTTTTTTTAGAATGCTCTTGGCATGTCGCTAGCATGTGATGAGTTAACCGACCTCAATAGACGGCAAAAACGCCAGCTCCGCCGCACTTTGATAGAGACGAGGAGGGAGAAGCAATACGGGCTGCTGGATTGCTAGAGATAGGTGTCGCACGGAAGCCAAGAAATATGGTGATAGCGTGGGTTAGCCATGTACTAGTATGATGTAACTACACTGGGCTGCCGTGTTTCATACTCTTCTAGTCCACTGTGGAGATGATTGGTTGATTTTATATCGCTGAATAATATAAAATATTATGAGTGCAGACGCTCCACCACGAGGTTCCTTGCTCCTTCTCGGTCGTCGGGAATCTATGTTCTTCCACTATTTTTATGTGAGCTTTGTTCTTCCTTTTGCCAAAACGCGAGACATCTATCATCAAGGTGCACGTGTCATGCAAGGATCGTTTCCATCTATATGAAGAACACGTGGGATTGGAACTACGAGACGGACATGTACCCAGGAGTGGACGTACGAACCTGAGTAATGTAGCTCAGTAAGTGAAGTAGAAAGGCACAAATGGTATGAACATGCATGGCATATAGGGTGTGTTTGGTTGCGTTCTCGTCTCATCATAGTTGTTCCCTCTTCATGCATGCTCAACTCAACACCCCTCTTCATGCATGCTCTCTTCATGCATGCTTCTAGTGTATTTGTGCTAAACTAGTGTGGACGCATGCACCCTCCATACATTCTACCAAACACCCAAAAGTGGGTGGAGAAGGGAACTCTTGGGCAGCATTTGTCTCTTACTACGTATACCACTAAATGTTGTACGTGCAATGCATGGTGATGTTATGGAGTACGTGCCTAAGTACTCTACTACTACTATATTAGTTGGAGGCACATATTAGCTTTTATATTTGTTTACGTGTAAGCCCCAAGACCTTCCAACTAGATGTGTCTTTCTCTCCAGGTCGCACTTTGTATCGTTCATACCACTAGTACTACTACGTGTGGTCTCCGACCCAGAAGTGGAAGAAGTGGAGACGCTCTAGCACACTATTTTTTTGCGCTGGGCTCTACCACGCTGTTCATGTCCCACTCCTTTCGCTGACGTGTGAGACATCCAGCACGTGCCGTGTTTGGCACTCTTCATCGTAAGAGTTGAAACGCTAGCATTCATCAGAAATAAAAAATAAATAAAATCAGCAGTGATACTATTTTTTTGAGAACCAATTAGCAGTGATACTATACCACACGGTTTCATTGCTCCTCGATATCGGAAAGAATACTTCCGTTCGCCAACATGTGGGACGTCGACCATCCTGGTCCACTTGCCATGCACGCAGAACTCCAAGGGAGAGTCACCCCGGTCGTCGCACCGCAGTAGTAATGACTAATGAGCCATCAAATCACAGGCCCAACCTTTCCCCCTTTTAAGTTGCTCGGACGAAGGAACCATCATGACTTCATTGAATTCCGCTTGTAGAAGAAAACTACTTACTGTACCGGCAGTACTGCTAGCTACAGTAGTTACTCCAATAGAGGCCTCCTTTCGTTCATAGGATAGGAATTTTATAGGAATATGAAAATCATAGGAAGTGAGATGACATGCATCTCAATTCCTATAGAGAAAGAGATGCCATTTGATGCATAGGATAGGAATTTTTCCATTGAGTCTAGGCTAATGTACTGGTAATTTGCTCTAAAAACTACAGTAGTAACTAGTAGTACTGGTACATGCTCGTACTCAGACACAGACACACACACTAACTACTAGTACTACTACTTCTCACATGCTGGCCAGACACTGTCGTTCTCCTTCCCGACTTTGTCGGTGACACCCCACCGTGCTTGGATCTCCATCGACCTCTCCGCAGTAGCGCGTGCGTCCTCTTCTTTCTTGCGACGGTGGGCCTCTCTTTTCTTGAGTGCTTTCTGACTTTTCTGCTCCCTCTGTGTGGCTTTTGCCGCCTCTTGCTCTACCGCCAATTCAGCCTTGGCAGCTTCAAATTCCTCCCACATAGGTGTGAGGTTGCGAGCGGTGATGAACTCGACAAGGAAGGATGCCATCGCTTCCCTACCATTTTGTGTGCGGGCGTGGGCGGCGAGGAACTCAGCGCAGTGAGATGCCATTGCTTCCTTACCGGTTAGTGTGCAACGCGGTGGCATGAACGACACTTGGTGAGAGCTTTGGGGTGGAGTAGCCGGACAACCGTATAGTGCATTGGTTTGTCAAGAGATCAAGGACAGAAGATGAAGGAAATTTGGATTCCCCTTCAATCCTGGTCATTTATTACCGAGTAAAATGCATTGGTGTTCATTGAACTTGTCTTGATAGCTCGCTTTGATCATTGTATACGAGATGTGGTGATTATACGGTCACTGGCTTAGTGTTTAGCTCCGTATTTGTCTAGTTGACCAGTCAAACAGTCCGCATGCGCCTCATCAGCTTGTGTTCTTTATCTATCTATGCGGTCCTACCTGTTAGTGGAACCAAAATTGTGCGTATGTGAGGAATCAAACCACGAACTCGTCGCTGCAACGCACACTCGTCAGCCAAATGAAAATGAAATACTTTGCGTCAGATACTCACGCTCATGTTGTCAAAGCATGCTAATGCATGCACGTCGCCCTCTCAATGAAAGTCCTGCTCATGGCGCAACACAAACGGTGAGCCCATCACCTGCGCGCCCCGGCGGTGCCTGACATTACTGTTTAGACGTTTGATGGAGGCCTACGCGAACACCGAGCATGTATTCACGTGGCTCAACACCAATGGTCATACTCGGAGCGCCTTGCTCATGTATATCTCCATCACAACGACAATCTATAAAACAGCCTAGCTAGATAGGGTACTATGGTACGGAGTGATACGTCTCCAACGTATCTATAATTTTTGATTGTTCCATGCTATATATTATCTGTTTTGGATGTTTATGGGCTTTACTTTACACTTCTATATCAGTTTTGGGACTAACCTACTAACTGGAGGCCCAGCCCAAATTGCTATTTTTTTTGCCTATTTTAGTGTTTCGAAGAAAAGGAATATCAAACAGAGTCCAAAAGGGATGAAACTTTCGGGAGCGATCTTTTTGGAACAAATGCAAACTAGGAGACTTGGAGTGGACATCAAGCAACAAGCGAGGCGGTCACGAGGGTGCCCAGCACGCCCTGAAAGGGTGGGCACGCTCCCCACCCTCGTGGGCCCCTCGAGCATCCACCGACCTACTTCTTCCTCCTATATATATCTACGTACCCCGAAACCATCCAGGAGCACCACAAAAACCTAATTCCACTGCTGCAACCTTTTGTATCCGCGAGATCCCATCTTGGAGCCTTCATCGGTGCTTCGCCGGAGGGGGAATCGACCACAGAGGGCCTCTACATCATCTCCAAGGCCTCTCCGATGAGTTGTGAGTAGTTTACCACAGACCTTCGGGCCCATAGTTATTACCTAGATGGCTTCTTCTCTCTCTTTTTGCGGTGTGTTTGTCGAGATCCGATGAATTGTGGGTTTATGACCAAGTTTATCTATGAGAAATATTTGAATCTCCTATGAATTATTTTATGTATGATTGGTTATCTTTGCAAGTCTCTTCGAATTATCAGTTTGGTTTGGCCTACTAGATTGATCTTTCTTGCAATGGGAGAAGTGCTTAGCTTTGGGTTCAATCTTGCGGTGCCCTTTCCCAGTGAAAGCAGGGGCAGCAAGGCACATCTTGTATTGTTGCCATCAAGGATAAAAAGATGGGGTTTATATCATATTGCATGAGTTTATCCCTCTACATCATGTCATCTTGCTTAATGTGTTACTATGTTCTTATGAACTTAATACTCTAGATGCAGACATGAGTAGGTCGATGTGTGGAGTAATAGTAGTAGATGCAGAATCATTTCGATCTACTTGTTACGGACGTGATGCCTATATACACGATCATGCCTAGATATTCTCATAACTATGCACTTTTCTATCAATTGCTCGACAATAATTTGTTCACCCACCGTAATAATTATGCTATCTTGAGAGAAGCCACTAGTGAAACCTATGGCCCCCGGGTCTATCTTTTATCATATAAGTTTTCCATCTACTTTTATTTGCATATTTTATTTTCCAATCTATATCATAAAAATACCAAAAATATTTATCTTATCATATTATCTCTATCAGATCTCACTTTCGCAAGTTACCGTGAAGGGATTGACAACCCCTTTATCGTGTTGGTTGCGAGGTTCTTGTTTGTTCGTGTAGGTGCGTGGGACTTTTGAGGAGCCTCCTACTGGATTGATACATTGGTTAACAAAACTGAGGGAAATACATACGCTACTTTGCTGCATCACCCTTTCCTCTTCAAGGGAAAAACCAACGCATGCTCAAGAGGTCGCAAGAAGGATTTCTCACGCCATTGCCGCGGAGGTCTTCGCTCAAGTCAAGACATACCAAGTACCCATCACAAACTCATCTCCCTCGCATTACATTATTTGCCATTTGCCTCTCGTTTTCCTCTCCCCCACTTCACCCTTGCCGTTTTATTCGCCCTCTCTTTCCCTTTCTCCTCTCTCTTCTCTTGCCTTTTGTGTGCTTGTGTGTTGGATTGCTTGTCACGATGGCGCAAGATAATACCAAATTGTGTGACTTTTCCAATACCAATAATAATGATTTCCTTAGCACTCCAATTGCTCCTCTTAATGATGTTGAAACTTGTGAAATCAATGCTGCTTTGTTGAATATTGTTATGAAATATCAATTCTCCGGCCTTCCTAGTGAAGATGCCGCTACTCATCTAAACAACTTTGTTGATTTGTGTGATATGCAAAAGAAGAAAGATACGGATAATGATATTGTTAAATTCAAGTTATTTCCCTTTTCACTTAGAGATCGTGATAAAACATGGTTTTCATCTTTGCCTAAAAAAGTATTGATTCTTGGAATAAGTGCAAAGATGCTTTTATCTCTAAATATTTTCCTCCCGCTAAGATCATATCTCTTAGAAACAATATTATGAATTTTAAACAACTTGACCATGAGCATGTTGCCCAATCTTGCGAAAGAATGAAATTAATGATTCGCAATTGCCCTACTCATGGTTTGAATTTATGGATGATCATAAAAAAAAATTATGCCGGATTGAATTTTGCTTCTAGAAATCTTTTAGATTCAGCCGCGGGAGGCACTTTTATGGAAATCACTTTAGGAGAAGCTACAAAACTCCATGATAATATTATGGTTAATTATTCTCAATGGCACACCGAAAGATCTACTAGTAAAAAGTTCATGATATAGAAGAAATTAATGTTTTGAGTGGAAAGATGGATGAACTTATGAAATTGTTTTCTACTATGAGTGCCACTATTTATCCTGATGATATGCCTTTGTCTACTTTGATTGAGAATAATAACGAATCTATGGATGTGAATTTTGTTGGTAGGAATAATTTTGGTAACAACGCTTATAGAGGAAACTTTAATCCTAGGCCGTTTCCTAGTAATTCCTCTAATAATTATGGTAATTCCTACAACTATTCTTATGGAAATGTTAATAAGATGGCCTCTGATTTTGAGATTATTGTTAAAGAATTTATGAATTCTCAAAAGAATTTCAATGCTTTGCTTGAAGAAAAATTGCTTAAAGTTGATGAATTAGCTAGGAGCGTGGATAGAATTTCTCTTGATGTTGATTCTTTGAAGCTTAGATCTATTACACCTAAGCATGATATCAACGAGTCTCTCAAAGCCATGAGAATTTCCATTGAGGAGTGCAAAGAAAGAACCGCTAGGTTGCGTGCTAAGAAAGATTGCTTTGTAAGATCGTATTCCGGTAGTTTTCATGAAAATAATGATGAAGATCTAAAAGTTATTGATGTAACTCCTATTAAATCCCTGTTTTGCAATATGAATCTTAATAATGATGGGACTGGAGATGAATCAACTTTAGTTAAAAAGCGTTCCAACAATTTGGAGTATTATGATCTTGATGCTAAAATTGGTAAAAGTGGGATTGGAGAGATTAAAACTTTACATAGTAATGAACCCACTACTTTGGATTTCAAGGAATTTAATTATGATAATTGTTCTTTAATAGATTGTATTTCCTTGTTGCAATCCGTGTTGAATTCTCCTCATGCTTATAGCCAAAATAAAGCTTTTACTAAACATATCGTTGATGCCTTGATGCAATCTTATGAGGAAAAAGTTAATTTGGAAGTTTCTATACCTAGAAAACTTTATGATGAGTGGGAACCTACTATAAAAATTAAAATTAAAGATCATGAATGCTATGCTTTGTGTGATTTGGGTGCTAGTGTTTCCACGATTCTGAAAACTTTATGTGTTGTGCTAGGTTTCCATGAATTTGATGATTGCTCTTTAAATTTGCACCTTGTGGATTCCACCATTAAGAAACCTATGGGAAGGATCAATGATGTTATTATTGTTGCAAATAGGAATTATGTGCCCTTAGATTTTATCGTTCTTGATATAGATTGCAATCTTTCATGTCCTATTATTCTTGGTAGACCTTTCCTTAGAACGATTGGTGCAATTGTTGATATGAAGGAAGGAAATATTAGATTCAAATTTCCGTTAAGGAAAGGCATGGAACACTTTCCTATAAAGAAAATTAAATTGCCTTATGAATCTATCATTTGAGCCACTTATGAGTTGAATGCCAAAGATGGCAATGCTTAGATCTATTCTCGCTTTTATGCCTAGCTAGGGGCGTTAAACGATAGCGCTTGTTGGGAGGCAACCCAATTTTATTTTTGTTCCTTGATTTTTGTTCCTGTTTAGTAATAAATAATTCATCTAGCCTCTGGTTAGATGTATTTTCATGTTTTAATTAGTGTTTGTGCCAAGTAGAACCTATAGGATAACCTACGGTGATAGTTAATTTGATTCTGCTGAAAAAACAGAAACTTTGCGCTCACGAGAAATAATTCAATAAATCACATAAACGAGATATTGAGTTTATTCTTTTTTCTATAGATCAATAGACAAATTTCCTAGGACTTCCTATTTTGGTAGGATTTTTGGAGTTCCAGAAGTATTCTAAAGTTACATATTGCTACAGACTGTTCTGTTTTTGACAGATTCTGTTTTTCGTGTGTTGTTTGCTTATTTTGATGAATCTATGACTAGTATTGGGGGTATAAACCATAGAGAAGTTGGAATACAGTAGGTTTAACACCAATATAAATAAACAATGAGTTCATTGCAGTACCTTATGTGATGGTTTTTCTTTCTTGCACTAACGGAGCTTATGCGATTTCCTGTTGAGTTTTGTGTTGTGAAGTTTTCAAGTTTGATGGACTATGGAATAAGGAGCGGCAAGAGCCTAAGCTTGGGGATTCCCATGGAACCCCAAGATATTCAAGGATTACCAAAAGCCTAAGCTTGGGGATGCCCCGGAAGGCATCCCCTCTTTTGTCTTCGTCTATCGGTAACTTTACTTGGAGCTATATTTTTATTCGCCACATGATATGTGTTTTGCTTGGAGCGTCTTGTATGATATGAGTCTTTGCTTTTTAGATTACCACAATCATCCTTTATGTACACACCTTTTGGTAGAAACCCACATGATTTGGAATTTATTAGAATACTCTATGTGCTTCACTTATATCTTTTGAGCTAGATAATTTTTGCTCTAGTGCTTCACTTATATCTTTTAGAGCACGGCGGTGGCTTAATTTTGTAGAAATTGTTGATCTCTCATGCTTCACTTATATTATTTTGAGAGTATTTTAGAACATCATTGTATTGGCTATGGTTATAAAATTGGTCCTAGAATGATGAGCATCCAAGTTGGGTATAATAAAAACTATCATAGAAAGTGAATTGGATGCTATGATCAATTTGATGCTTGAAGATTGTTTTGAGATATGAGGATGGTGGTATTAGAGCCATGCTAGTGGGGTAATTATGAATTTAAGGAATACTTGTGTTCAAGTTTGTGATTCCCGTAGCATGCACGAATGGTGAACCGCTTTGTGATGAAGTTGGAGCACAATTTATTTATTGATTGTCTTCCTTATAAGTGGCGGTCGGGGACGAGCGATGGTATTTTCCTACCAATCTATCCCCCTAGGAGCATGCGCGTAGTGCTTGGTTTTTGATTACTTGTAGATTTTTGCAATAAGTACATGAGTTCTTTATGACTAATGTTGAGTCCATGGATTACACACACTCTCTCCCTTCCACCATTGCTAGCCTCTCTTGTGCCACACAACTTTCGCCGGTACCATACACCCACCATATTCCTTCCTCAAAACAACCACCATACCTACCTATTATGGCATTTCCATAGCCATTCCGAGATATATTGCCATGGAACTTTCCACCGTTTCGTTTATTATGACACGCATCATCATTGTCATATTGCTCTTGCATGATCATGTAGTTGACATCGTATTTGTGGCAAGGCCACCATCATGATTTCCATACATGTCACTCTTGGTTCATTGCATACCCTGGTACACCGTCGGAGGCATTCATATAGAGTCATATCTTGTTCTAAGTATCGAGTTGTAATCTTGTGTTGTAAGTAAATAAAAGTGTGATGATCTTCATTATTAGTGCATTGTCCCAAGTGAGGAAAGGATGATGGAGACTATGATTCCCCCACAAGTTGGGATGAGATTTCGGACTTTACAAAAAAAATAGAAAGGCCAAATAAAAAAGGAGAAAGGCCAAGTAAAAAAAGAGACAAAAAGAAAGAAGGAACAATGCTACTATCCTTTTACCACCCTTGTGCTTCAAAGTAGCACCATGATCTTCATAATAGATAGTCTCCTATGTTGTCACTTTCATATACTAGTGGGAATTTTTCATTATAGAACTTGGCTGGTATATTCCAATGATGGGCTTCCTCAAAGCGCCCTAGGTCTTCGTGAGCAAGCAAGTTGGATGCACACTCACTTAGTTTCTTTTGTTGAGATTTCATACATTTATAGCTCTAGTGCATCCGTTGCATGGCAATCCCTACTCACTCACATTGATATCTATTAATGGGCATCTCCATAGCCCGTTGATATGCCAAGTTGATGTGAGACTATCTTCCTCTTATTTGTCTTCTCCACAACCACCATTCTTTTCCACATATAGTGTTATGTCCATGGCTCACGCTCATGTATTGCGTGAAAGTTGAAAAAGTTTGAGAATACTAAAGTATGAAACAATTGCTTGGCTTGTCATCGGGGTTGTGCATGATAAAATACTTTGTGTGATGAAGATAGAGCATAGCCAGACTATATATTGTAGGGATAGCTTTCTTTAGCCATGATATTTTGAGAAGACATGATTATGTTGTTAGTATGCTTGAAGTATTATTGTTTATCATGTCAATATGAACTTTTATTTTGAATCATTTGGATCTGAACATTCATGCCACAATAAAGAAAATTACATTGAGAATTATGCTAGGTAGCATTCCACATCAAAAATTCTGTTTTTATCATTTACCTACTCAAGGATGAGCAGGAATTAAGCTTGGAGATGCTTGATACGTCTCCAACGTATATATAATTTTTGATTGTTCCATGCTATTATATTACCTGTTTTGGATGTTTATTGGATTTACTTTACACTTTTATATCATTTTTGGGACTAACCTACTAAACGGAGGCCCACCCGAATTGCTGTTTTAGCCTATTTCAGTGTTTCAAAGAAAAGGAATATCAAACGGAGTCCAAACGAGATAAAACCTTCGGGAACGATCTTTTTGGAACAAATGCAAACCAGGAGACTTGGAGTGGACGTCAAGCAGCGAGCGAGGTGGTCACGAGGGTGACTGGCGCTCCCTAAGGGGGTGGGCATGCCCGCACCCTCGTGGGCCCCTCGAGCGTCCACAAACCTACTTCTTCCTCCTATATATATCTACGTACCCCGAAACCATCCAGGAGCACCACAAAAACCTAATTCCACTGCCGCAACCTTCTGTATCCGTGAGATCCCATCTTGGAGCCATATGGAGGGCCTCTATATCATCTCCAAGGCCTCTCCAATGAGTTGTGAGAAGTTTACCACAGACCTTCGGTTCCATAGTTATTATCTAGATGGCTTCTTCTCTCTCTTTGATTCTCAATACAAAGTTCTCCTTCCTCTTCTTGGAGATCTATTTGATGTAACTCTTTTTGCGGTGTGTTTGTCGAGATCCGATGAATTGTGGGTTTATGATCAAGTTTATCTATGAGAAATATTTGAATCTCCTCTGAATTCTTTTATGTATGATTGGTTATCTTTGCAAGTCTCTTCGAATTATTAGTTTGGTTTGGCCTACTAGATTGCTCTTTCTTGCAATGGGAGAAGTGCTTAGCTTTGGGTTCAATCTTGCGGTGTCCTTTCCAGTGGCAGCAGGGGAAGCAAGGTACGTATTGTATTGTTGCCATCGAAGATAAAAAGATGGGGTTTATATCATATTGCTTGAGTTTATCCCTCTACATCATGTCATCTTGCTTAATGCGCTACTCTGTCTTATGAACTTAATACTGTAGATGCAGGCAGGAGTCGGTCGATGTGTGGAGCAATACTAGTAGATGCAGAATTGTTTCGATCTACTTGTTACGGACGTGATGCTTATATACATGATCATGCCTAGATATTCTCATAACTATGCACTTTTCTATCAATTGCTCGACAGTAATTTGTTCACCCACCATAATAATTATGCTATCTTGAGAGAAGCCACTAGTGAAACCTATGGCCCCCGGGTCTATCTTTTATCATATAAGTTTTCCATCTACTTTTATTTGCATCTTTTATTTTCCAATCTACATCATAAAAATACGAAAAATATTTATCTTATCATATTATCTCTATCAGATCTCACTTTCGCAAGTTACCGTGAAGGGATTGACAACCCCTTTATCGCTTTGGTTGCGAGGTTCTTGTTTGTTTGTGTAGGTGTGTGGGACTTTTGAGGAGCCTCCTACTGGATTGATACCTTGGTTCTCTAAACTGAGGGAAATACTTACGCTACTTTGTTGAATCACCCTTTCCTCTTCAAGGGAAAAACCAACGCATGCTCAAGAGGTAGCACGGAGTATGTACTATCGTGAGCGACCGATCTTAGTGGCACTGCACACGAGTGTGTGTATGATTGATTTGTCCATTATTCGTAAGTTATGCATGGTTGTCTGCTGTCTAATGGTGGTCGTCGAAGGCTAGCTGGCGACAAGAGCGGTTGCATGGACGCCTGGTTGTCACTATGTGCCGCATATGCCTCAAAGGATCGTCATCCATGAGTTCACACTTTACCACCACGCCAGCGTCTGACTACCCTGGCCTACCGAAACCCCTTCCATCACTAGTGCGCGCTTCCCGCCTAAAACGGTCACCGTCTCTCCAGAACGTCAATGCCGCATTCACCGGACTTAACTGCAGGTGTAGTTGGTGTGTCACTGACATGCGGGCCAGGTGCCCGTTGGGCCCACATGTCAGCAACCCAATGTACATGCAATTAAATCACTGAAGCAGCATTTGCATTCACGCCCGACGAACCTACTCCAGTGCCAGCCGTCCATCCGTATGCCATGGCTCATTGCCATTCGCCTGCTATATTAACTTGAGCCCCAGCTCCCAGCCATAGCCAAAGACCCACACTCATTCTCCTCTCGTCCCTTCCTTCTGTCAGCACCACTCCAACCATGGCCTCCTGGCGCTCCGAAGCTCTCTTGGATGTACTGTCAGAGGAGTAGACGAGGGACATCGGCGGCTCCGCTTCGGGCGCGCTCCAAAGCTCTCTTCGACATACTGTTGCAGGAGCAGATGAAGGAGATCGCCGGCACCCCCCGACCGCCCTCCGCCACCATGACCACGAAGACGGCGCGCGTGCGCGGGAGCAGCCGGCAGCAAGGAAGAGTAGTACACGGTAGGTCGCCGCTGCTCTGGTCCCAGGAAGGCTAGTGCTACTCCACTCAGTCGGCGCCAAGCTTGGTGGGGTAAACATCGATGGCTGATTAGCCGCTTGACGGCGACGTGGAGGCGGAAATCATCAAATCCTTGTGCTCTGGAGGAGGAGGTTATCGAGGTGGATGAGGAGGAGGCAAAGGCAATGGATGACTTTCTCGGGTTCATGGCCGGACATGGTGGTTGGGCGCCGGCGATCGTTTAGATTAGGTTTATAGTAGGTTTTAGTACGGTTTGTGCGAAATATGTAATGAATTTCATCCAGTTTGTAGGAAAAGTTTTCGAAATGTAATGAATTTCATCCGGTTAATTTGAAATTTTCTTTGTTTGCACGAATTTCGTCCGGTTAGTTCATATAGTTGTCGAAAGGTATGCGGGCAGCATCGGATGGCATCCATCAGTGTCCTCGGACAGATGCCGGTGTAAATTTGTGGGCCAGCGCTAGAGATGCCCTAAGGCCTTCCACTATGTATGCCAAAAGAGGTGCCAAATCTACTTTTACATTATTTGGCACCGATGCCCTCCATAGCTCATGCGGTGCCATAAAAAGTTTTCTGGGAACCGGAGCAAGTTTGTGCTCCGATGCCCCATTCGAGCATTGCAATAGAATATACTACCATCTGTACGTGTTTCTACGATGCAATTTTTCTGAAGGTGGACTAGAGGAACTCGCGTGAAGGATTGACCAGAGGTTGGCTTGCTTTGATTTTTCTATGTACATGTGGGTCCCATCTTTCTAGGGGCTACACCCGCATAGTGTGAGGCCGGTGCCAAAGAAGTTTACCAGGGCATCGATGCCCAGTCTACTAGTACATTTTAACATGTCAAGCACCAGCTACATAGTGGAAGGCCAACTATCATGCTATAATCGCTAACAGTGCTCCATTATTTGGCAGGGAACAGTTATCCCTCGATCAAAATCAGATCCGCGGTGTTTCGCACTCCTCCCACGTAAGAGTGTAAACTCTTGCTTACATAAAAATGGAGCAAGTGGACGGCACTGTAGCACGTCATATCACTCAAACTAGCCTGCCTAATGAGCGGGAAAGCACCGCCCTCGTCATTTTGTTCTGGATTTCTATCGATCGATCGCGCGAAAATGTTACGCTTTGCAAGTTCTAAAGGAAAAGGCGGCACACTTACGACTCGTACGCATCGCAACCCTGACAGTACGGCTCACACGCCGGTCACCAGAGGGGACACGCGTTGTCTTGCAGTTTCACTGACATGTGGGACTACAATTGAATAAACCGTCGATAGCCGAAATCTAATCGCTCGGTGGGCGACGGCTAAGAAGAGAGAGACGAGGGAGGGAGAAGAGATCGCCCGCCCGCCGCGCACGGACTCCAAGAAATATATGGTGATAATGTGAGATGGGCCATGCGGGAGTCCTGACCGCTTCCAAGCCCGCTTCTGACCGCCCTGGCCCACCAGACCCCCCCCCCACCTCCCACCCCGTGCTTCCCCCTCATACGCCAGCTGCCCGCCGCATGCATGCATAGCAAGTAGTACCCGCTTATGTGGAGGAGACAGAGGCATTGACAAAGTCAAGGAGTGGGCTCTGCAAGAGCCCGTCTCTACACGTGCTCCTAGGCATAAAAAACAATTGTGTCTAAAAAAGAAAGGTAAAAAACATTTGAGAGGAAATAGATAGATAGAAAGTGAGAAAAAGTTGTAACCTTATAGCCAGCCTTATAGTCAACAGTATGGTAGTATTACATGAGGAAGGAGGGAGTGGTGCACATGCCAAGTTCACTGGGCTGCCATGTTTCACACTCCTCCATCGTAATAGTGGAGACAATAGCTTTCATCAAAAATAAACAATGAATACTCGTTGCTCGTCCTCTATATCGGAAAGAATACTTTCATTCGCCAACATGTGGGACGTCGACCATCCTGCCATGCACAAAATTGTCCTGGTCTACCACGGTCGTATCGCAGGCCCAACCTTTCCCACTGTAAGTTGGTCGGACGAAGGAACCATCATGACTTCATTGAATTCCGCTTCTTCAAGAAAACTTACTGTACCCGCAATACTACTACCACACGCGAAGACTGGATGGCAATGTACCACGTCATATCACTGAAACCCACTAGGCCATCCTAAAAAAACCACTAGGCCAAACTAGCCCACCTATAGGTCATCTATTTTGGAACGGAGGGAGTATGTCTCTGTACTGCTATGACTTTGTGTTGTACGTCTCTGTACTTTTGCTATGATTTTCCTACCCTATGAACCAATTGAGGCCTGAATGTATCACGAGCCTACAAGTATAAGCGTACCACGAGCTCATCAGCCCTAACATTTCTCTTCGGTGAGTGTTTTGCAAGTACTACAGCTTGCACAGTAGCTAGCCTACTAACACCAAGAATCATCAAACAAGCTCTGCTGATATGATAAACAGTTCAAACTTACATCTAAGCATGCCATATATTACATCAAAAGCTGGTGAGGATACATCTGTTTCCATAACTCGGAGAGGGTTCGCATGATTCACTATCAAACAAAAGTAGCAAGTACTACCCACACAAGACAGTGCACTAGCCCTAAGATAGTTTGATAACACGCATCGTTCTGGTAATTAAACATGCGACCAACTATTTCTTGTCATCGATCTCTCGGGCAATGACCACAGCATGGACAGTGGCATGGGAATCAATCTCTAGGGCGATGTCCACATGACTGACCGCGACATCAGAATCGATCTCTGGGGCGATGTCCACAGGATGGACATCGGCATCGGAATCGATCTCCGGGGCGATGCCAACATGACGGACCGCGACATCGAAAACGATCTCTGGGGCGTTGTCCACAAGACAGGCCGCGAGATCGGAATCATCAAGGACGTCCACCGGCACCTGCACAACCCTAACATATTAGCAAGCAGATTGGAAATAATCAAAAACCACAACTGTGGTAATAAGCCATTATTTTTTACCTTGTGCAGCTCACCGGGGGATCCCATCCCTCCGGGGGCCATCTCCTCGTCCTCGATGGGGGCCATCACCTTGACAGGGGAATACTGCTTCTCAACAGCGACTATCTCCTCAAACTCGGCCTTGAGCCTCACATAGGTGGACATCAGTGTTTCTGGGGTAGGCACGATGGGGCCCTTGCTGTTCTTCCAACTTTGTTTGAGGAGTTCGTCCACCAATGTCGTCAACTCTTTGGCCAGTGCTTGTTTCTTGGAGTTCTTCGTCTCCATGGGTTGGCCTGCCAACATGGTCAACTCGTTGGTCAGTGCTCGCTTCCAGGAGATCTCTGTCTCGAGTGGGTTGTCCGCCGGCAACTCTTTTCCTAGTGCTCCAGGATCCATCAATGAACTGACAAACAAAAAGCAATCGAAAGGAAACCACAATCACAATGAAAATGGGAAAAGAATAGGCTGTGAGAATCGGTCGGTGCTTCACAAAAAGAAGATTCTTGGAATGAAACTATAGTAGCATCACTTATTCGCCCACCTTTCCTTCATCGGTACAGAAGAAAAATGGCAGAAGTGAGTAGCCTGGAGTGAGGTTTTCTTCAAGAAAGGGGAGAAAGGGCTTCAACGAGCGTTCTAGTGAAATGATGGTTGCTTCGTCTAGTCCAACTTCGAGTTCACTTTACCACTACTGGTAAAGGTGTGGGTTTTGGGATATGACGGGTCATGACGACCACACCGGGGTGACCGGTGAGTCTCGACTGTAGCACCTCACTGTGATTTATTGGATGGCCCGGATGTCCTGCATGTAGATAGAGCGGCTAGTCATATAGGAGCGATCAATATTGTGCACCGCGACCAAGGCGGAGAGGAAAATGAGAGAACTACGTAGTTAATGCATGAGTTTAATTAGGGTAGTTTTGTAAAGTACGAGATACATTCCTCCAATCGCAAAATGCCTTGGTTGATGAGATTTCAGATTTGAGCCCTATAAACCGGAAGGGAGGGAGTACTGCACGCGGTGTAGTCTAGTCACTTGTTGAAATCTCTAGAAAGGCAAATATGTACTCCTTTACGGTTTACAGGGCTATACTAGCAAGTACTAGTACTACAATAGTGGGCTCAAATGGCAATATTGTCTCATGCAAGACCCTGGCTATATGCGTGCTCCAAGGCACCACCCCACGCCCCACCCCTACACAAAGACTACCACGTGAGCGTTCACAACTGCCACGTTCGGGTTGCGCTTGGCTCTTTGCCTCTTAGAGAAGACGAACAATGATGTTACTCCTAGTTCTACAGTATCGAATCCACTGCATCATGTCCGTCCACCTCGTGCGGGAGGGATATCATGTACCGAAAGCTACTACTAGCCCTACCAGCTAGCATGCTCATGTGCGAGGGAGGGACGCAGCTGCATTTACTTACGGCTCCTGCCTTTGCGTCAATGACAGGTGGGCCCAACAGGTGGTTGGCCCACCTGTCATGCAACCAAAGGCAGGTGCAGTTAAGGCACCGGAGCTCAGTCCACGAGGGAGAGGGCATTGTAGTAATCAAACTTCTCAGTCTTGTACGAGTTGACGCAACACATCAAAGCACTGCACTTGATATAAGTCTTTTTACACATTTCAAATGGACTACAACATACAGATGTATGTAGACATATTTTGCTTCGTATGTAGTCACTTGTTGCAATCTCTAAAAAGACTTATATTTGGAAATGGAGGGAGTACAACGCATGGATGCATGCCGTGACTTTCCTTTTGATACTTGCATGTGTTGATTTGATGCACCTTGCCAAATTTTGACTATAAATTTAACTAACCAAATTTTCATGCATGTCACAAAAAATTATGGGGTTGTTTGGATTGTGACTATGTTTGTCTTATGTTGCCACATTATTTTTCCCACACTTGCCTAACTTGAGTTGCTCAAATTGTTAGACACACTTTGGCTTGCCTAAGGGAATCTTGCCACACTTTTTGTGTCTATGACATGTGGGGTTCACTGCTAATAAAAAATTCTTGTCTTAGGTGTGGCTAATAAAAAAGAATTATATTTAGGAACGGACGGAGTAGAAAATATAAATAATAATGCATGTTGGGGCAACCCACGTTTCCGATAATTTTAGCCGTGGGCTTGTTCACAATTTTTACGAGGGGGTGGTTGTTCATTTAATGGAGGGACTTGTACCAGACTTGAACGATACAAAGTGCGACCTGGCACACTGTAACACCACTTGGAACAAGCGGGTAGCTATCTCAAAAAACAATCAACAACTAAAAAAACGGTGACCTGGCACGTAGTACACAATTTTAAACGATTGTTTTGATGGAATGAAAAAGGAAAACTACCCCACTACGTATATATAGGCCGGAGCCTCCGCGCTTGCTTGCTAGGGTTGCTCTATTAACACATTGTCACATCCTCTCCAGATCTAAACAAGATAGGGGTGGTAACACTGTCTTTCTCCCTTCAAAAAACACTGTCTTTCTATCCTCACTGCAGGTTACAGATCCGGACGTATCCCCCTCCGCCGGTGAAGGGGAAGAGGGGCAGCGTTTAGGCCGTCGTCGACAGCGCGGGAGGAGACCCACTGCCGGCTGCATCGTTATCTCTGGCCGAGCGCCGGCACGGGAGGTCCTCCGATCCCTTCGTCGTTGCCTTAGTGTGGGCGGATCCGTCCTCCCGCCGCCCACCTATCCACATCCCGATGACCTTCAGGTATATCTTCCTTCGAAACCGCCTTATCTCTACTTCCCCAGCTCGCTACGTCGCTACATGTGCATCATTTTCTACCTCTCAGCCCCTCTCGATCGGATGGTCCAACGTCACCTTTTTTTCTATTGTTAGAGGTAAAGCTACTTCATGGAGTCGAATCTTGTACTTGGTTCAAACAAGAAATAAAGTGGGGGTGGGGGAATTTAGTATGTACATCGGACATGGTACAAACAAGAAGGAAAGGGGGTGAAAGTAGTACAGACTGGTCATCCAACTGGTCTCTTGGTCGAAAAGGAAATATAGGGGTAACATTGTACATAGTGGTATGACCAGGACTAGATTTGCTATCCACACATAGGAGTAGGTGGCTAGAGTGAACAAAAATGGGACCAACTCAGATAGGTTTCTTGGATGTTTGTTTCTCGGGGCAACAAACTATGAATCACCACTTTATGCCCCTGTTTAGGTACATGGTGCTTGACTACTGGTGCACCCACTGTCCCATGCCCTTATACCAAATATTTAGCTGTTCTTAATCTAATTCCCCTGGTAAAATGAAGCCATGCCACTGTTATAAGACATGACAAGTTTAGCCAAATGTTTTTGCCTGTAATTGTTTGAGACTCTGACTATTTCCTCTGTAGCTTTTTGTGCAAACAAGGATATCCATTTCACCTAGTTGTTGTTGTGACCTTTTGGTGCACTGCACAAAACTCTTCTTTAAAGAAGTGACTTTTGTACTATTTAACTGGAATGTCAGAATGGAACAGTTGGTTCATTTCGGTGGAACTGCACAAAGGGAGATCTGTGTTCCAATCCTCATCATCCATATTGGCTCCATAACCTTCCTTTAGGTAAGAATGATAATTAATGCATGTGTTCATCTCTATTTTGTGACTGCCATGAGAAAATAATGTTATTTTTTACTAGTACATTTGTACTCCCTCACTGACAAAACCAATTCTGGACTAGAAGGCCAATCATGTACTTGGTTTCACCAACTGGTGAGGAGAAAGAGAAACAGAGCATGAAGAGGAGGAAGAAGAAGAATAAACAGTGCCAAGGCGATCTTGCTAAAGCCAGAGGCCTCAGTAGAGGCCATTCAAGGGCTCTGGCAACGACTACCTTACATGTGAGATGATCCTCCAGGGAGCCCTTCTACTTCTGCTGTCTCACTTAATTAATTAGGAGTACTTTAGTACCACTAATTTATTGCTGCCTAATTTTCCTGTCGGAGTTAAATAAATCTTTAGTAGCACCCTATGCTGAATCATGTACGTGTGTATGTTTGTATATGGAGGTGAATCATGTGGTGGAGCAAGGAGGGAATATTATTAGTGTCATGACATAATAGTGCTATTGTTTTGCATGTCAATTTATTGTCATTGGTTCAATGAGGCAATGTTTTGCGTATTGTCCATCATAAATTTGATGCTACTGTTAGAGTAATAGGCTAATGTCTTTCTATCCTTTCTCACTAAGCTAATGAAGATTTCACCTTGTTCCTACTTGTGGAAACAGGGATCATGTTGTGCCAATCATACATTTTAGTGGAACTACACAAGACAATACAATGAACTGTATCCCAGCCAATGCTTTAACTCTGCTGGAAGTTCTGATAATCTTTCGATATAATCTTAGCACCGGTAAACAAGAGTTATTTCAATCATACATTTGAAGTGCACAAAAATATATACTATTGAGTGATTCTAGTGAGTGCTTTATCATCTCTTATGAGACTACATGAATAAGCTTTTTTCCTCAGGTTGGTACGGGCCTAAGGCCTTCATCCATATTAGTTTGCTATCATCTCTATTTGTATCATGCTACTATCATGAGAAACTCCTTTATCTTTGCACGTTAAAGTTTTGCAACCTATGATACATGGCAATGCTTTGAGTGTTGAGCTAATTGGCACTGATTAAATAAACTAATACCTCTCTTTAAGCAAGACTACTATGTTGCTAACTTTGCCCCTTAAGATAATGAGGGTGCTTCTATTTGTTAGTGTATGTTTCATCAACTAGTCCCACTATTACAGCAATATCACTCTCTCAATATATGTGCCAACATGGATGCTCGATTTTGGTGGAACTGCACAAAAACTTTGGGTGCTTCATTGCCTCGACAGCTTCCGTCCTTTCGTGTCAGTCGCTAATCTGGGCCTGCTTTCTTCCTTTGCTACCAGTCGCTTCGCTTATCTTGGCTTCCAGTCAAAGGAAATAGTAATTGATATGCTACCTCACACAGGTTGGTACTGGTCTTTATCCTGATTATTGTGCTTGTCATGTATTGGTAATTTGGTATTGTGCTACTATTTGCCAATTTTATAAAGGAGTAACTTGGAGCCTGAACTCGCATGCAAATCATTGCATTGGGTGATTTCAGTAGAAGTGCACAAAAAGATCAGATGTACAGATACTTATGATGCTGCTATGTACTCCAAAGTTCACTCAGACAAGCATCAATGTTGACAAGAAGTGCCTATATTCATTCGAGTATCAACCAGCGTCAACCAGTTGTGAAACTCCAAGCATTAGGAGAGTGAATGTCAAAAATATTGCTTGGCGCATAGCCCAGAAAAACACGGTCCAGTCTTTTGTACCAACTTGTGCCTTTTGGTTATCGGCAGATATGGTAGCGAACTGTATGGCATGGAGTCTAAAGATTCCAGACGAGTTGGTTGACGCGTATATTCATCTGGCACTTAATCAGTCTGCATGCCAGGATGCTCCATTTTAGTTGAACTGCATAAAAAATTTGGGTGGTTCATTTTCTCAACCGCATCCTTTCTCGTCTGCAATGTAGAATTTTGGCGAGCTACATGACCAAGATGAGCCAGTAAACTAGTTGGATGAAAGTAGTGGACAAGTTGCTCAAACCTCCCTCGGCACAAGGCCACTATTTGAGGATAAACCTACAAGCAAAGTTCATGATGTTTGTGCTGCCTCTTATGTACTCGAAAGTTTACTCGTAGAAGCATTAGTTTTAGCAAGAAGTACCTCCGACTGAACACCATTTACCAGTCTGTACCCTAGGTAATTAAAGTTCGTCCATGGGTCATATTGGCTATGATCTGTATCATTTGGATGCATAGACATGCTGAACTTGTGTATATATGAATCTTTTGAGTTGTTGATAGTGAATGTTGGCTATGAATATGAATGTGTCCTATGAACCTGAGTTTGATACGAATGTTTACCTTCTCTGTTGTACTTGTGTGTGAACTTGTTAGTATGCCTACTATGAGGTATGTGACGTGTGGGTGTCAACGGCACACCTTCTTCCCGAGAAGAATTGCACCTGCTTTGTTAGGGTAGTGCTACCTCTTGAGCATGCGTTGGTTTTTCCCTTGAAGAGGAAAGGGTGATGCAGCAAAGTAGCATAAGTATTTCCCTCAGTTTTGAGAACCAAGGTATCAATCCAGTAGGAGGCTCCTCCCAAGTCCCAGACGCCTACACAAACAAACAAGAACCTCGCAACCAACACGATAAAGGGGTTGTCAACTGTAGCGACCAGACCTCAAACAGTCTGATATCTATGCATCAGTGTCATCCCTGGATCAGTAATGCTGACACACACAGTACTTGAAGGATTTATAATAGAGTGGAAATCACACACTTATTACATCGAAAGTCTCAAAAGAGAACTAATTACAATAAATATGGCTTAAGGCCATCTAATAACGATAACAGCGGAAGGCTTGAAAGATAAGTGAGTCCATCAACTCCAACGGCATCACTGAGTATAGAACCACGATCCTAAGGCACCTTACTCATCGTCTGAAAAGTCTGCAACATGAACGTTGCAACCCGAAAATGGGTCAGCACATGGAATATGCTGGCAATGTAACACATAGAGAGTAATGAAAAGATATAGCTATACTACATGCATATGTGGCTGGTGGAAAGCTCTATGGTTACAGTTTTTGCATAAAGCCAATTTTTTCCTACTGCAAAGGAATAATTTACTTAACTATCATGGTGGTTGTTAAACATTGAGAATGGTTGACAGCATTCTCAATCCCAATTAAGCATCATCATTAAAACCCAACAAAATTAATTAAAGTAACATGATGAGATTCACATGATAATCCAGGCACTAGATACTCAAAATGTCCATAACCGGGGACACGGCTAATCATGATTAATTTATACACTCTGCAGAGGTTTGTGCACTTTTCCCCATAAGACTCGATCTCCTCCGTTGGTTTTCTCGCACTACATGGTGTTTGAGAAATGGATGACCGAGACATAGTCTTTCAGAAGCGCTAGCACCTTATGATGGGTAGACCTGTACACCTACTTTCCCCTACATCTGCTGGTCTACCACTGTAAGAGTTCGCACGACTTAATCAACTATGCTAGAGCCCATAATAGCATGTGGCTGCACATGGAAGTTTCTAGCATGAATAATCTTATGATCCCTTTGAGCCTGGGTGGCGGTCCAAAAACAAACAGGCAATCCTGGAATACCCAGGTACCTCAATCCACCCAGATGTGTATTAAAGTTGCCACCTTAAATAAATCATTAATTAACAATCTCACATCTGTCATGGAAAATCACTCACCCAATCCACGTCTACTAGCATAGCATGGCAATAAGCAAACGTAGAAGTAACTCCCAAGGGTTTGATAACAAAACAGGTAATAAGTACTACCTCATCTACTTCCCAAAACCCACATATTAATCAGATCCTAATCATGCAATTGTTTGAGGATTGATCTAATGCATTAAAACTGGGTATAAAAGGGATATGATCAAAGTGTTACTTGCCTTGCTGATGATCCGTGAAACCTAGGGATTCGAAGTAGCAAGCGACGCAATCCGGGTACTCTATCGCAAACAAACAAACAAACAAACAAACAAACAAACAAGCATACAATAAGTACTCATCTAATGAATAGGTAAAACTCAAATAAGAGGTCTAAACAAAAAGTTCAACTTAAGAATTCCGGTTGGCAAAAGAAATCAAATCGAACGAAGCAACGAAAATCAAACTGCGAAAGAAACAAGCTTCGTTTACTAATCTGGACCTAAGTCAAATTTTACAAAAGCAAAAACTTGTTTGGGTTGATTAAACGGAAAGAGGATTTCGAGACGAAACTCTAGGCGCTTGAATCGCCTCATTCCGATAAACGAGCGAAAAGATAAACTAAAACGAAAATCGGGTGAGAAATCGCAATCAGAAATAATCACGGGAAAAAAATCCGATAAAAAGAAGAACTGACGAACAGTTTAACGAATGGACGTTCGTTAACTGAAACTAAACAGTGAAAATGTTCGTTAAAACGAATGAACGGGCGAACGCTCGCTAAATAAAATAAACCCTAAAAAACCAATCTAAAAAACGAATCTAGGGTTTCTTAAAAAAACCGAAGTGGTTTTCTTAAAAAAATGGCCCGGCGGCGGCGGCTCGGGCGGTACCTCCGACGAGGCACTCCGGCGGGGCGGGGTGGCTCCGGTGGGGTGGCGAGGGGCGGCGGCGACTCGGTGGCGGGGTGGGGCGGCTCGGCGGCGGCAGGAGGCTTGGGGCTCCAGGGGGCCCCGGGCTTGGTATTTAAAGGGGGAGGGGGTGCGGCGGCTTGGGGGAGGGGGCAAGGCAGCGGCGGCGGGAGGCGGAGTCGGCTCAGACTCTGCGGCGGCGCGGCGGGGGGAAGGCGGCGGCGGCGGCGGGCCGGCCTGGCTCGGCTGGGCTTCGACCCAGTCGGGCGCGTGCGTTTTTTTAAACAATTTCGCCGAACAGAAAATAAATTCTAGAAAATAAATAAAAATCTAAAAATACCAAAATAAATTTTCATCGTCCAAATAAAATATTTAGAACAAGATGAACATTTTCTTGGCCCTAAAATGCAGTTTTGAAAAATGTGCAATTTTTCCTAAATTCAAATAAAATAGCGAAGACACCAAAATAAACCTTATTTGATTTTTTATTAAATCCTCAATATTTCTTTATTTTGGGAAACTCATTTTATTCCCTCTCTCTTATTTTTATAATCGAAATAATTGAAGATAAAACAAATAAAATCAAATGATCCTTTTTTCAAAATTCAAGAAAAACTCAAATATGAAAATAACGAAATCCCCAACTCTCTCCGAGGGTCCTTGAGTTGCTTAAAATTTCTAGGATCAAACCAAAACAAAGAAAATATGATATGCATTCATGATCTAATGTATAACATTCCAATTGAAAATTTGGGATGTTAGAAACCTACCCCCCTTAAGATGAATCTCGCCCTCGAGATTCAGGTTGGCTAGAAAATAGGTGAGGGTGGTCCTTCAGCAGATCTTCCTCTCTCTCCCAGGTGGCTTCATCCTCGGTGTGGTGGCTCCACTGAACTTTGCAAAATTTGATAACCTTGCTGCGGGTGACTCAGCTTGCATACTCCAGAATCTTAACTGGTTTCTCCTCATAGGTCAAATCATTGTCCAACTGAATCGCCTCTAGTGGCACTGTATCTCTCAGCGGTATATCAGCCATCTCTGCATGGCACTTCTTTAACTGGGACACGTGAAATACATCATGAACTGCTGACAATCCTTCGGGCAACTCCAACTTGTAGGCAACTTCTCCCATACGCTCCAAAACTTTGTATGGTCCCACAAAACGTGGCGCTAACTTACCCTTAACACCAAAACGCTTAACTCCTCAAAGTGGAGATACTCAAAGATAAACTCTGTTTGCGACTTCGTAAACTATCTCCTTGCGTTTTGAATCTGCATAGCTTTTCTGCCTAGACTGGGCTACTTTTAGCCTATCGCAAATCAATTTCACTTTCTGTTCAGACTCCTTGATCAAATCTGGTCCAAACAACTGGCAGTCTCCAACTTCATCCCATCATAACGGGGTCCTGCACCTCCTTCCATACAAGGCTTCGAAAGGGGCCATCTTCAAACTGGATTGATAACTGTTATTGTAAGAAAACTTTGCATATGGCAGATTGTCATCCCAACTTGATCCATAATCTAGCGCACAGGCTCTCAGCATATCCTCCAAAATCTGATTGACTCTCTCTATCTGTGGGTGAAAAGCTGTACTGAACTCTAGCTTGGTACCCAAAGTTTCGTGCAACTGATTCCAGAACTTTGAGGTAAACTGGGTTCCTCTATCTGATACAATGCTCCTCGGAACTCCATGCATACATATGATCCTGGTCATGTATATCTTTGCCAACTTAGCACTGGTGTAAGTGGTCTTCACTGGGATGAAATGTGCTACCTTCGTCAAACGATCGACTATAACCCAAATCGAGTCATAGCCTGAACGAGTTCTGGGCAATCCCGTAATGAAATCCATGCCTAGTTTATCCCACTTCCATTCGGGTATTGGCAATGGTTGTAACAATCCTGCTGGCTTCTAATGCTCTGCCTTTACTCTCTGACATACATCACAAACTGCTACATATTCTGCAATGTCCTTCTTCATTCCGGTCCACCATAAGGTATCCTTCAAATCTAAATACATCTTGGTATTTCCTGGGTGAATCGAATATGGTGAATCATGGGCTTCTTGCAGAATCAACTTCCTGATCTCCGGGTCATTAGGCACGTAAACACGATCTTCAAACCATAGGGTATCATGCTCATCCTCACGAAATCCCTTAGCTTTACCTTTTCTCACCCTTTCCTTTATGAAGGCAATTTCCTTGTCACTCTTGTGAGCTTCTCTGATCTTATCCATCAAAGTAGACTGAATCTCCAATGCTGCTACATAGCCTCTCGGAACTATCTCCAAACATAGCTCACGAAGGTCCTCGGCTAACTCCTTCGGTAACTCTCCGGTCATGAGTGTATTGACATGGCTCTTACGGCTCAATGCGTCGGCTACTACGTTAGCCTTTCCCGGGTGGTAATGCAACCTCATATCATAATATTTGATGAGTTCCAACCATCTCCTTTGTCTGAGATTCAACTCCTTCTGTGTGAAAATGTACTTCAAACTCTTGTGATCGGTGTACACCTCACAATGGTTTCCGATGAGAAAATGTCTCCAAGTCTTCAATGCATGCACTATGGCTGCTAACTCCAAATCATGTGTGGCATAATTTAACTCATGAGGTATCAGCTGTCGTGAAGCATACGAAACAACTCTCCCCTCCTGCATATGTACTGCTCCAAGTCCTCGACGTGAAGCGTCGCAATACACCTTGTAATCCTTACTCTGATCTGGCAGAATCAACACTGGCGAGGTAACCAAACGTTCCTTCAATTCCTGGAAACTGGCCTCACACTCCTCAGTCCAAATGAACTTGGTATCCTTCTTCAACAACTTCGTCATAGGTTTTGCAATCTTTGAGAAGTTCTCAATAAATCTTCGGTAATATCCTGCGAGTCCAAGGAAACTCCGGACCTCTCCAACTGTTGTTGGTGCTTCCCAGTTTGTTACAATGACAACTTTGGTGGGGTCTACTGCTATACCTTCTCCGGATATAACATGTCCGAGGAATCCAACTTCCTTCAACCAAAATTTGCATTTGCTGAACTTGGCATATAACTGATGTTCTCTGAGCTTCTCGAGTACCAAACGCAAATGCTCCTTATGCTCCTCTTCATTCTTCGAGTAGACCAAAATCTCATCAATGAACACCACGACGAACTTATCCAAAAACTCCATAAACACCTTGTTCATCATGTTCATGAAATAGGCAGGTGCGTTAGTCAGACCAAATGACATAACGGTGTACTCGTACAGCCCATACCTGGTGGTAAAAGCCGTCTTAGGTATATCCTGCTCTAATTGATCTTGGAAAATACCTTAGCTCCTTGCAATCGGTCAAACAGATCATTGATCATCGGCAGTGGGTACATGTTCTTGATTGTTACTGCGTTCAATCCTCTATAATCAACAACCATCCTTAATGATCCATCTTTCTTCTCTACTAGAAGTACTGGTGATCCCCAAGGCGAAGAACTTGGGAAAATATAACCTTTTTCCAGTAAATCCTTAATTTGCTTCCTAATTTCCTCCAAATCCTTAGCGAGCATCCGGTACGGTCTCTTAGATATCGGCCCTATGCCTGGCAAAAGCTCAATCAAAAACTCAATGTCTCTATTCGGTGGCATGCCTGGCAACTCTTCCGGAAATACATCAGGGAAATCCTTCACCACTGGTACTTCCTCCTGCACAACTCCTGATAAGGAATTTACTTGCATCCTCTTCGGCTCATGTCTTGATACATACTTGATCCTTCTCCCTTCTAGGGTGGTAAGCAAAATCAACTTACTGGCGCAATCGATGTTTCCTCCATACATCGGTAGCCAATCCATACCCAGAATCACATCCAGACCTTGAGATTCCAAAATGATTAAATCTGAGGGGAAGACATGCTTGCCTATACTCAATGGCACTTGAAAACATCCTCGACTGGCCATATACTCCGCTCCTGGTGAGCTTACTAACATGGGTGTTCCTAGAACTTTGGTGGGCAGTTTATACTTATCCACAAGTCCCCTTGATATGTATGAATGCGATGCACCAGTATCAAAAAGAACAATTGCAGTAAATGACTTAACCAAAAACTTACCTATTACTGCATCTGGTTGGGCTTCAACCTCCTCCACATTAACGTGGTTCACCTGTCCCCTGTTGAAAGGGTTCGTCTTCTTCCCCGAGCTTCCATTGCCATTTCCATTCTGGCCTTCAGGACATTCGTTCGTGTAATGTCCAGTCTTCTGACACTTAAAGCAAGTGACTTGGCTCAAATCTTTCTTAGCTGGGGTTGATGGGTTGGTACGGTTCTGGCCGTTGTTTCCTCCATTCCCATTCTTGGGGCCATTATGATTATGTGAACTACCTCCTCCATGGGTATGCTGAAAATGTCCTCCCGACTTCGGGGTAAAACGTGGCTTCTGCTGAGCTCCAGAATTGTACTTTCCTTGTCCATACTTCCTCTTACGGTTCTCAATCTGCTACTGCTTCCCTTCAATCATAAGAGCACGGTCTACCAACTCCTGGTAGTTTTTGAAACTTGCTACCATGAACTGTATGCTCAGCTCATCATCCAGTCCTTCCAGAAACTTCTCCTGCTTAGCTGCATCAGTAGCAACGTCATCTGGGGCATAACGTGCTAGCTTACTAAAGTCATCCACATACTGGCCAACTATCCGTCCTCCTTGGCGTAAGTTGCAAAACTCACACTTCTTCATGGACATGGCTCCTGCTGAAACATGGGCAGTACGGAAAGCCTACTGAAATTGATCCCATGTGACAGTGTCTACTGGATATGTGGTTGTGAAATTCTCCCACCATGATGTTGCGGGTCCTTCAAGCTGATGTGTGGCAAATCACACCTTCTCCGCATCTGTGCATCCTACAGTGGTCAACTCCCTGGCTGTCTTGTGAAGCCAACCATCTGCAACAATCGGCTCGGTGCTACTGGAGAACACCGGCGGATTCAGCCTAAGGAAACGGGTTAAGTGATCAACAGGTGGTGGTGGTGGGGGGTTGTTGTTGTTGTTCCCCTGATTCTTATTCTGGACTAGCAACTGCATCAAGGCATTCTGCTGCTGGATCAACTGAGTGAGCTCCGGTGGGAAAGCAAATCCATTGTCACGCCTCGGAGGCATCTGAGGGTTTAGAAAAGATGAGAATATAGAATAGAATGAGGTCTAGAGGGAAAACACTACCCATATGCACATGAGACAAATGCAATCAAAAACTCTTCATTCAATCAAGCAAGGGCATACAACGGTCTATCTATCGTTACAAAAGTGCTCGGACTATACTAGATACATGGGGGAAATACTACTACTGTTATGGTGGTCAACTAGAAAAACTGCTCCATTGAAGACTCCATGATATCTGCTCGAGCTTCATCAACATAGTCATCATCGCTATCATCTGGGTCTGAGTCGGTGTCGTCGATGATGATGTAGTTCTCTGGACAAGTGCAAATCTTCGTCTTCTCCTCTACTCGCGGGAAATCCCATGAATACTTTTAACTTTTTCTTCAGATCATCGCTCTTCTCCATGAGTGTTCCTATTTCCTCCTCATATCCATCACGTGTAGACTTGAGTTGTTCCTCCAGTTCCATGATCTTGGTCATGGCCTTCTTCAGATCTATCATGCCTGCACACATCTGGTTCTCCTGGCGTCGAATGTGCTGGTTTAACTCCTCGATGAAAGCTGCAATTGATCTGTCCTTCCTGGTGCTGATCATCTCCCATTGTTCATCTCGGCGCCCACAAATCTGGTAGATAGTATCCTTAAGCTCCTTGTGGTAAACTTCTACAGTACGTCCCATTGTGATGTGGGCTGCCATGCTCTTTCCTAGACTCCAGGTTGGTGCATCAAAGGTAACTCTATGGGTTCAGTGACGGCATGAACGTCCTCCCTGGGATTTGAACTTGAATCATCCAGCGCTCCTCTTCAGGTAAAGTGGCATTGTAGGTCCCGGTGAAGCTTGGTACTCCGATGTTCAAGTACTTGGTGACTTCCTTCAGGCGTCGTCCAAAGGGTGTATCTTGATCCAATTGCGTGAACTTGTTCCTTGCATCTGCCATCCTAAAAGAAAGTAGAAAAGATGAGGAGTTAGAAATGAGAAGAGAGAGTAGTGATCTAGGGCTTAGCTTAGTGGTCGTGTCCTACAGTCAGCGTGTGCTCTGATACCATCTTGTAGCGACCAGACCTCAAATAGTCTGATCTCTGTGCATCAGTGTCATCCCTGGATCAGTAATGATGACACGCACAGTACTTGAAGGATTTATAACAGAGTGGAAATCACACACTTATTACATCGAATGTCTCAAAAGAGAACTCATTACAATAAATATGGCTTAAGGCCATCTAATAACGATAACAGCGGAAGGCTTGAAAGATAAGTGAGTCCATCAACTCCAACGGCATCACTAAGTATAGAACCATGATCCTAAGGCAACTTACTCGTCATCTGAAAAGTCTGCAACATGAACGTTGCAGCCCGAAAACGGGTCAGCACATGGAATATGTTGTCAATGTAACACATAGATAGTAATGAAAAGATATAGCTATACTACATGCATATATGGCTAGTGGAAAGCTCTATGGTTACAGTTTTTGCATAAAGCCAATTTTTCCCTACTGCAAAGGAATAATTTTTTATTTAACTATCATGGTGGTTGTTAAACATTGAGAATGGTTGACAGCATTCTCAATCCCAATTAAGCATCATCATTAAAACCAAACAAAACTAATTAAAGTAACATGATGAGATTCACATGATAATCCAGGTACTAGATACTCAAAACATCCATGACCGGGGACATGGCTAATCATGATTAGTTTATACACTCTGCAGAGGTTTGTGCACTTTCCCCACAAGACTCGATCTCCTTCGTTGGTTTTCTCGCACTACATGGTGTTTGAGAAATGGATGACCGAGACATAGTCTTTCAGAAGTGCTAGCACCTTACGATGGGTAGACCTGTACACCTACTTTACCCTACATCTGCTAGTCTACCATTGTAAGAGTTCGCACGACTTAATCAACTATGCTAGAGCCCATAATAGCATGTGGCTGCACACGGAAGTTTCTAGCATGAATAATCTTATGATCCCTTTGAGTCTGGGTGGCGGTCCAAAAACAAACAGGCAATCCTGGAATACCCAGGTACCTCAATCCACCCAGATGTGTATTAAAGTTGCCACCTTAAATAAACCATTAATTAACAATCTCACATCTGTCATGGAAAATCACTCACCCAATCCACGTCTACTAGCATAGCATGGCAATAAGGAAACGTAGAAGTAACTCCCAAGGGTTTGATAACAAAACAGGTAATAGGTACTACCTCATCTACTTCCCAAAACCCACATATTAATCAGATCCTAATCATGTAATTGTTTGAGGATTGATATAATGCATTAAAACTGGGTATAAAAGGGATATGATCAAAGTGTTACTTGCCTTGCTGATGATCCATGAAACGTAGGGATTCGAAGTAGCAAGCGACGCAATCCGGGTACTCTATCGCAAACAAACAAACAAACAAACAAACAAACAAACAAGCATACAATAAGTACTCATCTAATGCACAAGTAAAACTCAAATAAGAGGTCTAACCACAAAGTTCAACTTAAGAACTCCAGTTGGCAAAAGAAATCAAATCGAACGAAGCAACGAAAATTAAACTGCGAAAGAAACAAGCTTCGTTTACTAATCTGGACCTAAATCAAATTTTACAGAAGCAAAAACTTGTTTGAGTTGATTAAACGGAAAGAGGGTGACGAAACTCTAGGCGCTTGAATCGCCTGATTCCGATAAACGAGCGAAAAGATAAACTAAAACAAAAATCGGGTCAAAATCACGATTAAAAATAATCGCGGAAAAAAATCCGATAAAAAGAAAAACTGACGAACAGTTTAACGAATGGACATTCGTTAACTGAAACTAAATGGTGAAAATGTTCGTTAAAACAAACGAACGGGCGAACGGTCGCTAAATAAAATAAACCCTAAAAAATAAAACCAATCTAAAAAAACGAATCTAGGGTTTCTTAAAAAAACCGAAGTGGTTTTCTTAAAAAACGGTCCGGCAGCAGCGGCTCGGGCGGTACCTTCGACGAGGCACTCCGGCGGGGCGGGGCGGCTCCGGCGGGGTGGCGAGGGGCGGCGGCGACTCGGCGGCGGCGGCAGGCTTGGGGCTCGAGGGGGGTCCCGGGCTTGGTATTTAAAGGGGGAGGGGGGTGCGGCAGCTTGGGGGAGGGGGCAAGGCAGCGGCGGCGGGAGGCGGAGTCTGGCTCGGACTCTGCTGTGGCGCGGCGTGGGGAAGGCGTTTGCGGCGGTGGGCCGGCATGGCTCGGCTGGGCTTCGGCCCAGTCGGGCACACGCGTTTTTTTAAACAATTTCGCTGAACAGAAAATAAATTCTAGAAAAAGAAATAAAAATCTAAAAATACCAAAATAAATTTTCATCGTCCAAATAAAATATTTAGAACAAGATGAACATTTTCTTGGCCCTAAAATGCAGTTTTGAAAAACGTGCAATTTTTCCTAAATTCAAATAAAATAGCGAAGACACCAAAATAAACCTTATTTGATATTTTTATTAAATCCTCAATATTTCTTTATTTTGGGAAAGTCATTTTATTCCCTCTCTCTTATTTTTATAATCGAAATAATTGAAGATAAAATAAATAAAATCAAATGATCCTATTTACAAAATTCGAGAAAAACTCAAATATGAAAATAAAGAAATCCCCAACTCTCTCCGAGGGTCCTTGAGTTTCTTAAAATTTCTAGGATCAAACCAAAACAAAGAAAATATGATATGCATTGATGATCTAATGTATAACATTCCAAATTGAAAATTTGGGATGTTACATCAATCCCTTCTCGGTAACTCCCGAAAGTGAGATCTGATAGAGATAATATGATAAGCTAAGTATTTTTGGTATTTTTATGATATAGATTGGAAAATAAAAGATGCAAATAAAAGTAGATGACAAACTTATATGATAAAAGATAGACCCGGGGGCCATAGGTTTCACTAGTGGCTTCTCTCAAGATAGCATAATTATTATGGTGGGTGAACAAATTACTATCGAGCAATTGATAGAAAAGTGCATAGTTATGAGAATATCTAGGCATGATCATGTATATAGGAATCACGTCTGTAACAAGTAGATCAAAACGATTCTGCATCTACTACTATTACTCCACACATCGACCGACTTCTGCCTGCTTCTAGAGTATTAAGTTCATAAGAATAGAGTAACGCATTAAGCAAGATGACATGATGTAGAGGGATAAACTCAAGCAATATGATATAAACCCCATCTTTTTATCCTCGATGGCAACAATACAATATGTGCCTTGCTGCCCCTGCTGTCACTAGGAAAGGACACCGCAAGATTGAACCCAAAGCTAAGCACTTCTCCCATTGCAAGAAAGATCAATCTAGTAGGCCAAACCAAACTGATAATTCTAAGAGACTTGGAAAGATAACCAATCATACATAAAAGAATTCAGAGGAGATTCAAATATTTCTCATAGATAAACTTGATCATAAACCCACAATTCATTGGATCTCGACAAACACACCACAAAAAGAGTACATCGAATAGATCTCCAAGAAGAGGAAGGAGAACTTTGTATTGACAATCAAAGAGAGAGAAGAAGCCATCTAGCTAATAACTATGGACCCGAAGGTCTGTGGTAAACTACTCACAACTCATCGGAGAGGCCTTGGAGATGATGTAGAGGCCCTCCGTGGTCAATTCCCCCTTCGGTGAAGCGCTGGCGAAGGCTCCAAGATGGGATCTCGCGGATACAGAAGGTTGCGGCGGTGGAATTAGGTTTTCGTGGTGCTCCTGGATGGTTTCGGGGTACGTAGATATATATAGGAGGAAGAAGTAGGTCGGTGGACGCTCGAGGGGCCCACGAGGGTGGGGGGCGCGCCCACCCCCTTAGGGCACGCTGGGCACCCTTGTCGGTGTCAAAACCGGCAGATCTCGGGTAGGGGGTCCCGAACTGCGCGTCTAAGGCTAATGGTAACAGGAGACTGGGGACGCGATGTTTACCCAGGTTCAGGCCCTCTCTATGGAGGTAATACCCTACTTCCTGCTTGATTGATCTTGATGATATGAGTATTACAAGAGTTGATCTACCACGAGATCGTAGAGGCTAAACCCTAGAAGCTAGCCTATGATTATGATTGTTCTCATCCTACGGACTAAACCCTCTGGTTTATATAGACACCGGAGGGGGCTAGGGTTACACCAAGTCGGTTACAGAGAAGGAGATCTATACATCTGAATCGCCAAACTTGCCTTCCACGCCAAGGAGATTCCTATCCGGACACAGGACGAAGTCTTCAATCTTGTATCTTCATAGTTCAACAATCCGGCCAAAGTATATAGTCCGGTTGTCCGAATACCCCCTAATCCAGGACTCCCTCAGTAGCCCCTGAACCAAGCTTAAATGACGATGAGTCCGGCGTGCAGATTGTCTTCGGCATTGCAAGGCGGGTTCCATCTCCGAATACTCCAAGATAAACTACGAACACATGAATCGTGTCCGACTCTGTAAAGTAAATTCCACATACCATTGTAGAGAGCATAATATTCCACAAATCCAATCTGCTGGCAGCTTTTCCTAGCGTGACATAATGCCACGGCCCGGTCACTACGAACCGTTTTTCCCAGCCTGCCACTATACATGTTGCGAGGTGGTTTTATTGGCACGTCTTGTCGAAGCAGAGATCGTGTTCCCCTTATCGCGGGATTCTCATCAATACGGGCGTGGGTAACCCAACTGCGCCTGTTGGTATGATTCCACAATTTTAGGCAAGTCCCAAATGGTCACGCTGAGGACGCTTGATATTCACCCCCTTTATAGAGGGACCGAGGCATGTCCCTTTCTTCCAACGCTTTCTCCTTCCCCCACTTCGAGTTCCAACACCCAAAGCTCAGGCTTAAGCACTTCGGACCTTCAATCATGTCCGGATCCAACCTTCAAGGTCGGTGGATGGCCTCCTCTGTCACAGAGGAGGACATTAAGAAGCTCAGGGAGGCTAGGTATCTGACCGCCAATATCCAGCACAGGCCTCCTGCCCAAGGGCAGGTCATCCCCACTCCCGAACCCAACAAGAGCATTGTATTTGTTTCCCACTTCCTCCGAGGCTTAGGCTTTAATCTTGATCCCTTTGTGAGGGGGCTCATGTTCTATTACGGGCTAGATTTTCACGATCTAGCTCCGGATTCCATCCTTCACATCTCGTCGTTTATCGTCGTGTGCGAAGCCTTCCTCCACATCACCCCACACTTCGGTCTATGGCTCAAGACCTTCAATGTAAAGCCGACGGTGATCGATGGGCGACACGTGGAGTGCGGAGGCGCTATAATAAGCAAAAGCACCGATGCCCCATGTCCAGAAGGTTCCTTCTCGGAGGTGTCCGATTTATGGCAATGGAGGTGGTTCTACATCACAGCTCCCCGAGGCACAAAGTGGGTGGCTGCCCCTGCCTTCCGCTCAGGCCCTCCACCTCAACTGGCGTCGTGGGCTAACGCGGGACTGGACTGGGGGCCTGCTAAAGACGTACCGACATTGCAGAGCCATATCCGGGATCTTTCTTGAGAGGGATGTCAACCTCATTAAAATAATTCAGGTAATGCTAGTCCGTCGGGCCCTGTCGTGCAAACGTCGACCTCTCCGGATGTGGGAGTTCAACCCGGAAGGACCGCAAACTATTCAGCACTTCTTCGACATGACGCTCGAAGGGATATATCAGTTATTCTTCGGACCACGCATAAAGTGTCCGGACACCACCGAGGATGTGGGTTTGAGCTGCAATCGTCCAGATACCCAAGTAAGTAACTCTGCAACCGAACATTCTGTTCATATTCACAACATTATTCTGAAAACTATCCGCGACCAGGATTGGCTCAGCAAGGCAGAGAGGATCAGGTGTCTGGCCCTGATTCCTGAAGGCTTGCCGAATCCTGGGTTAACCAGGATGCTTAAACGCGCACTGACTTAAGTGCCATCGGGGAAGGATGAAGGGAAGAGTAGAGAAGCCGAAAACGAGCTTCATACATTGTACATCCAAACCGGGGGGGTTAATGTCTCCACGAAGAAGGATAATCGGGGAGGTGAATCTCAAGTTCCCTCCCCCCGTAGGAAGAAAAGGGCTGCCTACAAAGACCTGGAAGCGGAGGCGTCCAAACTAGGGAAGAAGCCTTCGCTAGGGGGCCCCGCCCCAGAGGGCGTCCTCGCCGCACAACACCCGCAAACGGGCCAGCCCTCCACCGAGCTGTGATACGTCTCCAACGTATCTATAATTTTTGATTGTTCCATGCTATTATATTACCTGTTTTGGATGTCTATGGGCTTTATTTTACAAATTTATATCATTTTTTGGACTAACCTGCTAACCGGAGGCCCAACCCGTATTGCTGTTTTTTTGCCTATTTCAGTATTTCAAAGAAAAGGAATATCAAATGGAGTCCAAACGGAATGAAACCTTCAGGAGCATAATTTTTGGAACGAACGTGATCCGGAGGACTTGGAGTGCAAGTCAAGAAGCAGCCAAGGCAGCCATGAGGGTGGGGGGCGCGCCCACCCCTACAGGGCGCGCCCCCTGTCTCGTGGGCCCCTCGGGTGGCCACCGAAGTACTTCTTCCTCCTATATAAGCCTACATACCCCGAAAACATCCAAGGAGCCACCGAAGAAATATTTCCACCACCGTAACCTTCTGTATCCGCGAGATCCCATCTTCGAGCCGTCGACGACATTCTGCCGGAGGGGGAATCCACCATGGAGGGCTTCCACATCAACACCATAGCCCCTCCAATGAGTTGTGAGTAGTTTACCACAGACCTTCGGGTCCATAGTTATTAGCTAGATGGCTTCTTCTCTCTTTTGGATCTCAATACAATGTTATCCCCCTCTCTTGTGGAGATCTATTCGATGTAATCTCTTTTTGCGGTGTGTTTGTCGAGATCCGATGAATTGTGGGTTTATGATCAAGTTTATCTATGAATAATATTTGAATCTTCTCTCAATTCTTTTATGTATGATTGAGTTATCTTTGCAAGTCTCTTCGAACTATCGGTTTGGTTTGGCCAACTAGATTGATCTTTCTTGCCATGGGAGAAGTGCTTAGCTTTGGGTTCAATCTTGCGGTGTTCTTACCTAGTGACAGAAAGGGTTGCAAGACACGTATTCTATTGTTGCCATCGAGGATAAAAAGATGGGGTTTATATCATATTGCTTGAGTTTATCCCTCTACATCATGTCATCTTTCTTAATGTGTTACTCTGTTCTTATGAACTTAATACTCTAGATGCATGCTGGATAGCGGTCGATGTGTGGAGTAATAGTAGTAGATGCAGGCAGGAGTCGGTCTACTTGTTGTGGACGTGATGCCTATATACATGATCATGCCTAGATAATCTCATAATTATTCGCTTTTCTATCAATTGCTCGACAGTAATTTGTTCACCCACCGTAATACTTATGCTATCTTGAGAGAAGCCTCTAGTGAAACCTATGGCCCCCGGGTCTATCTTTTATCATATAAGTTTCCAATCTACTTTTATTTGCATCTTTATTTTCTGCATCTATATTATAAAATACCAAAAATATATTTATCTTATCATATTATCTCTATCAGATCTCACTTTCGCAAGTGGCCTTAAGGGCCTTTATCGCGTTGGCTGCGAGTTCTTTGTTTGTTTGTGTAGGTTCGTGGGACTTGTGAGGAGCCTCCTACTGGGTTGATACCTTGGTTCTCAAAAACTGAGGGAAATACTTACGCTACTGTGCTGCATCACCCTTTCCTCTTCAAGGAAAACCAATGCAAGCTCAAGACGTAGCAAGAAGGATTTCTGGCGCCATTGCCGGGGAGGTCTTCGCTCAAGTCAAGACATACCAAGTACCCATCACAAACTCATCTCCCTCGCATTTACATTATTTTCCATTTGCCTCTCGTTTTCCTATCCCCCACTTCACCCTTGCCATTTTATTCGCCCTCTCTTTCCCAATCTCCTCTCTTTTCTGCTTGCCTTCTTCTTCCTCTCTCTTTCGCTTGCCTTTTTCTGTTTGCTTGTGTGTTGGATTACTTGTTGCCATGGCACAAGATAATACCAAATTGTGTGATTTATCCAATACCAATAATAATGATTTCCTTAGTACTCCGATTGCTCCTGTTAATGATGTTGAGTCTTGTGAAATCAATACTGCTTTGCTGAATCTTGTTATGAAAGATCAATTCTCCGGCCTTCCTAGTGAAGATGCCGCTACCCATCTAAACAACTTTGTTGATTTGTGTGAGACGCAAAAGAAAAAAGATATGGATAATGATATTGTTAAATTGAAGTTATTTCTGTTTTCACTTAGAGATCGTGCTAAAGTTTGGTTTTCGTCTTTGCCTAAAAATAGTATTGATTCTTGGAACAAGTGCAAAGATGCTTTTATCTCTAAGTATTTTCCTCCCGCTAAGATCATCTCTCTTAGGAACGATATTATGAATTTTAAACAACTTGATCATGAGCATGTTGCCCAATCTTGGGAAAGAATGAAATTGATGATTCGAAATTGCCCTACTCATGGTTTGAATTTATGGATGATCATACAAAATTTTATGCCGAATTGAATTTTGCTTCTAGAAATCTTTTAGATTCGGCCGCCAGAGGCACGTTTATGGAAATCACTTTAGGAGATGCTACAAAACTTCTTGATAATATTATGGCTAATTATTCTCAATGGCACACCGAACGATCTACTAGTAAAAAAGTGCATGCTATAGAAGAAATTAATGTTTTGAGTGGAAAGATGGATGAGCTTATGAGATTGTTTGCTACTAAGAGTTCTTCTATTGATCCCAATGATATGCCTTTATCTACCTTGATTTAGAATAATAATGAATCTATGGATGTAAATTTTGTTGGTAGGAATAATTTTGGAAACAATGCTTATAGAGGAAACTTTAATCCTAGACCGTTCCCTAGCAATTCCTCTAATAATTATGGAAATTCCTACAATAATTATTATGGTAATTTTAATAAGATGCCCTCTGATTTTGAAAATAGTGTGAAAGACTTTATGATCTCTCAAAAGAATTTTAATGCTTTGCTTGAAGAAAAATTGCTCAAAGTTGATGATTTGACTAGGAACATTGATAGACTTTCGCTTGATGTTGATTCTCTCAAACTTAGATATTCTTATCCTAAGCATGATATCAATGAGTCTCTCAAATCTATGAGGAGTTCCATTGACGAATGCAAAGAAAGAACCGCTAGATTGCGTGCTAAGAAAGATTGCTTTATAAAAGCGTGTTCTTCTAGTAACCATGAAAATAATGATGAAGATCTTAAAGTTATTGATGTGTCCCCTATTAGATATTTATTTTTTAATATGAATCTTGATAATAATGGGACTGGAGATGAGTCAACTTTATTTAGAAGGCGTCCCAAGAATTTGGAGTTTTTAGATCTTGATCCTAAATTTGGTAAAAGTGGGATTGAAGAGGTCATGACTTTAAATAGTATTGAACCCACTATCTCGGATTTCATGGATTTTGATTATGATAATTGTTCTTTAGAAAGTTGTATTTCCTTATTGCAATCCGTTGTTAATTCTCCTCATGCTTATAGTCAGAATAAAGCCTTTACCAAACATATTGTTGATGCCTTGATACAATTTTTTGATGAAAAACTTAATTTGGAAGTTTCTATACCTAGAAAACTTAATGATGAATGGGAACCTACTATAAAGATTAAAATTAAATATTATGAGTGTTTTGCCTTGTGTGATTTGGGTGCTAGTGTTTCCACGATTCCAAAAACTTTATGCGATATTCTAGATTTCCATGATCTTGATGATTGCTCTTTAAATTTGCACCTTGCGGATTCCACCGTTAAAAAGACAATGGGAAGAATCAGTGATGTTCTAATTGGTGCTAATAGAAATTTGGTGCCCGTTGATTTTATCGTTCTTGATATAGATTGCAATCTTTCTTTGCCTATTATTCTTGGTAGACCTTTCCTTAGAACGATTGGTGCGATTATTGATATGAAGGAAGGGAATATTAGATTCCAATTTCCATTAAAGAAAGGCATGGAGAACTTTCCAAGAAATGAAGTCAAATTACCTTGTGAATCTATCATGCGAGCTACCTATGAATCAAGTGCCAAAGATGGCACTACTTAGATCTATCTTCGCTTTTATGCCTAGCTAGGGGTGTTAAACGATAGCGCTAGTTGGGAGGCAACCCAATTTTCCTTGTGTTTCTTGTTTTTGTTCATGTTCAGTAATAAATTTTGTTTCTACTTTCTGTTTACATGTGTTTTCTTGTTTTATTTAGTGTTTGTGCCAAGTAGAACCTATAGGATAACCTATGATATGAGTTGATTTGATTCTGCTGAAAAACAGAAACTTTGCGCTCACGAGAAAAAATTCAATAAATCACAGAGACGAGATTTTGCATTGATTCTTTTTGATGATGTTCAATAAACAAATTGTTTAGGACTTCCTATTTTGGTAGGATTTTTCAAGTTCCATAAGTTTGCGTTAGTTACAGATTGCTACAGACTGTTCTGTTTTTGACAGATTCTATTTTTCGTGTGTTGTTTGCTTATTTTGATGCATTTATGGCTAGTAAAATAGTTTATGAACCATAGAGAACTTGGAATACAGTAGGTTTAACACCAATATAAATAAATAATGATTTCATTACAGTACCTTATGTGGTGGTTTTGTTTTCTTTTGCTAACGGAGCTTATGAGATTTCCTGTTGAGTTTTGTGTTGTGAAGTTTTCAAGTTTTGGGTAAAGCTTTGATGGACTATGGAATAAAGAGTGGCAAGAGCCTAAGCTTGGGGTTGCTTATGGCACCCCAAGATATTCAAAAATATCCAAAAGCCTAAGCTTGGGGATGCCCCCGGAAGGCATCCCCTCTTTCGTCTTCGTTCATTGGTAACTTTACTTGGAGCTATATTTTTATTTGCTACATGATATGTGTTTTGCTTGGAGCATCGTGTATTATATTAGTCTTTGCATTTTAATTTACCACAATCATAATTTCTGTAACACACCTTTTGGGAGAAGCCTACTTGACTGAAATTTATTAGAATACTCTATGTGCTTCACTTATATCTTTTGAGCTAGCTAGTTTTTGCTCTAGTGCTTCACTTATATCTTTTAGAGCACGTCGGTGGATTAATTTTGAAGAAATTGTTGATCTCTCATGCTTCACTTATATTATTTTGAGAGTCTTTTAGAACATCATGGTATTTTCTATGGTTATAAATCGGTCCTAGAATGATGAGCATCCAAGTTGGGTATAAAAAAAAACTATCATAAGAAGTGAATTGGATGCTATGATCAACTTGATACTTGATAATTGTTTTGAGATAGGGAGGTAGTGATATTAAAGTCATGCTAGTTGGGTGATTATGAATTTAAAGAATGCTTGTGTTGAAGTTAGCAAGTCCCATAGCATGCACGTATGGTTAAAGTTGTGTAACAAATTTGAAGCATGAAGTGTACCTGGCTTGTGCATCCTTATGAGTGGTGGTCGGGGACGAGCGATGGTCTTTTCCTACCAATCTATCCCCCTAGGAGCATGCGCGTAGTGCTTGATTTTTGATGACTTCTAAATTTTTGCAATAAGTATATGAGTTCTTTTGACTAATGTTGAGTCCATGGATTATACGCACTTTTACCTTTCCATCATTGCTAGCCTCTTCGGTACCGTGCATTGCCCTTTCTCACCTTGAGAGTTGGTGCAAACTTCGCCGGTGCATCCAAACCCCGTGATATGATACGCTCTATCACACATAAACCTCCCTATATCTTCCTCAAAATAGCCACCATACCTACCTATTTATGGCATTTCCATAGCCATTCTGAGATAATATTGCCATGCAACTTTCCACCGTTCCGTTCACCATCACCATGACATACATTACTTCTGTCATATTGCCATTGCATGATCATGTGGTTGATATCATATTTGTGGCAAAGCCACCATGCATAATTTTTTATACATGTCACTCTTGATTCATTGCACCATCCCGGTACACCGCCGGAAGCATTCATATAGAGTCATATCTTGTTCTAGTTTCGAGTTGTAATTCATGTGTTGTAATCAATAAAAGTGTGATGATCATCATTATTAGAGCATTGCCCAAAAAGAAAAAAAAATAAAGGCCAAAAAAAGAAAAGAAAAAGAAAGGCCAAATAAAAAAAAGAAAAAAAGAAGAAAAGAAAAAAAATAAAAAAAAATAAAGGGGCAATGCTACTATCTCCTTTTCCAGACTTGTGCTTCAAAGTAGCACCTTGTTCTTCATGTAGTGAGTCTCATATATTGTGCTTCAAAGTAGCACCATGTTTTCATGTAGAGAGTCTCATAAGTTGTCACTTTCATATACTAGTGGGAATTTTACATTATAGAACTTGGCTTGTATATTCCTACGATGGGCTTCCTCAAATGCCCTAGGTCTTCGTGAGCAAGCAAGTTGGATGCACACCCACTAGTTTTCTTTTGTTGAGCTTTCATTCATTTATAGCTCTAGTGTATCCGTTGCATGGCAATCCCTACTCCTCATGTTGACATCAATTGATGGGCATTCCCATAGCCCGTTGATTATCCTCGTCAATGTGAGACTTTCTCCTTTTTTGTCTTCTCCACACAATCCCCAATCATTATTCTATTCCACCCATAGTGTTATGTCCATGGCTCACGCTCATGTATTGCATGAAGGTTGAAAGAGTTTGAGATTATTTAAGTATGAAACAATTGCTTGGCTTGTCATCGGGGGTATAGAAGTTGGGAACATCTTTGTGTGACGAAAATGAAGCATAGCCTAACTATATGATTTTGTAGGGATGAACTTTCTTTAGCCATGTTATTTTGAGAAGACATGATTGCTTTTATTAGTATGCTTGAAGTATTGCTATTTCTTTTGTCAATATGAACTTTTATTTTGAATCACTTGGATCTGAATATTCATGCCACAATAAAGAGAAATTACATTGAGAATTATGCTAGGTAGCATTCCACATCAAAAATTCTGTTTTTATCATTTACCTACTCGAGGACGAGCAGGAATTAAGCTTGGGGATGCTTGATACGTCTCCAACGTATCTATAATTTTTGATTGTTCCATGCTATTATATTACCTGTTTTGGATGTCTATGGGCTTTATTTTACACATTTATATCATATTTGGGACTAACCTACTAATCGGAGGCCCAGCCCATATTGCTGTTTTTCTTGCCTATTTCAGTATTTCAAAGAAAAGGAATATCAAATGGAGTCCAAACGGAATGAAACCTTCGGGAGCGTGATTTTTGGAACGAACGTGATCCGGAGGACTTGGAGTGCAAGTCAAGAAGCAGCCGAGGCAGCCACAAGGGTGGGGTGCGCCCCCTTGTCTCGTGGGCCCCTCGGGCGGCCATCGACGTACTTCTTCCTCCTATATAAGCCTACATACCCCGAAAACATCCAGGGAGCCACCGAAGAAATATTTTCACCACCGTAACCTTCTGTATCCACGAGATCCCATCTTGGAGCCATCGCTGGCGTTCTGCCGGAGGGGGAATCCACCACGGAGGGCTTCTACATCAACACCATAGGCCCTCCAATGAGTTGTGAGTAGTTTACCACAGACCTTCGGGTCCATAGTTATTAGCTAGATGGCTTCTTCTCTCTTTTTGGATCTCAATACAATGTTCTCCCCCTCTCTTGTGGAGATCTATTCGATGCAATCTCTTTTTGCGGTGTGTTTGTCGAGATCCGATGGATTGTGGGTTTATGATCAAGTTTATCTATGAATAATATTTGAATCTTCTCTGAAATCTTTTATGTATGATTGAGTTATCTTTGCAAGTCTCTTCGAATTATCGGTGTGGTTTGGCTTACTAGATTGATCTTTCTTGCCATGGGAGAAGTGCTTAGCTTTGGGTTCAATCTTGCGGTGTTCTTACCCAGTGACAGAAAGGGTTGCAAGACACGTATTGTATTGTTGCCATCGAGGATAAAAAGATGGGGTTTATATCATATTGCTTGAGTTTATCCCTCTACATCATGTCATCTTTCTTAATGTGTTACTCTGTTCTTATGAACTTAATACTCTAGATGCATGCTGGATAGCGGTCGATGTGTGGAGTAATGGTAGTAGATGCAGGCAGGAGTCGGTCTACTTGTTGTGGACGTGATGCCTATATACATGATCATGCCTAGATAATCTCATAATTATTCGCTTTTCTATCAATTGCTCGACAGTAATTTGTTCACCCACCGTAATACTTATGCTATCTTGAGAGAAGCCACTAGTGAAACCTATGGGCCCCGGGTCTATCTTTTATCGTATAAGTTTCCAATCTACTTTTATTTGCATCTTTATTTTCTACAGCTATATTATAAAATACCAAAAATATATTTATCTTATCATATTATCTCTATCAGATCTCACTTTGACAAGTGGACGTGAAGGGATTGACAACCCCTTTATCGCGTTGGTTGCGAGTTCTTTGTTTGTTTGTGTAGGTTCGTGAGACTTGTGAGGAGCCTCCTACTGGATTGATACCTTGGTTCTCAAAAACTGAGGGAAATACTTATGCTACTGTGCTGCATCACCCTTTCCTCTTCAAGGAAAACCAACGCAAGCTCAAGATGTAGCAAGCTGTAAGTCAAGTATTTTAATAAATATATACCATTTTTTGTTTTCTTCGAGAACAATAACTAGGACCTATCTCTTGCAGTCCGGCTTGTAGCCCTTCTCAACGGAGTTCGTCTTCGGGGGATCTCCTTCCGGAGATGATGGAGAGTGAAACTCCACCTGTCTTCCCGCCCCACGGGGCGGGCGACCCCGAGGTGTCATCACGGTGGATTCCTGATCCGTCAAGGCCAGAAGTCAATGCTTCGGCCACCCGAAGCCCGGAGTGTTCGGCTCCAAACGAGGGCAATAGGAAGAGTCCGGGACTGTCTGGCGCTCAACCAGACACATTGACGGGCCTTCTAGAGCGAGCTGCTCTCTCAGAGGCTCACCGTACTTTAATGGGTATGGTATTTGAGAAGATTTCATCCGCCAAAAGCGGGTTGAATGAAGCTTTTACAAGCTTGCTCAAAGGCTTTGAGGTACGCCAAGAAATATGTAAACTTTCAGCTGTACCGCACATGCTAGGTGTGCTCTGTGTAGATAGTAGCCCTTGAGACTCTGGTTACCAGCCCGAGGTGGCAAACGGAGGATCATACTCCCAGGTAATGATCGCCATGCATTATGTGCAGATGGCTAAGTGTCCGGCGGTTGACCGGACTGCTGAGTTCGTCGAACTAAGGCGACATCTTGATGTGGCGGATGCCGATGTCGCGCTTGTGAACAAGTGGCTTGACGAGTCACAGGGTATGTGTTCTTTTCCTAATTGTTAGCAAATATATAAGAGGAGCATGATGCTAATATAATATGTTGTGGCTGCAGATGGAGCTGCTGCCGTGGAGGCTCTAACGGCGGAACTTGCCCTAGCCAAGGAATAAGCCAGGCTAAGTGATGCGGCCGCCCTAAAGGCAGCCGAAGAGTTGAGAGCCAAACAGGCTGCTCATCGCTGAAGCGAAGATAAAATAGCCGAGATGGCTGTGGAGCTGAAATATGCCGCCGACCAATATGACCTCCTTGAAAAGGAGAGCCAAGCGAAAGCGGATGACCTGAAGAAGGCCTTGGATGCAGCCAAGGAAATGCACTCTGAAATCAGAGCTGCACGGGAGGAGCTTCGACAAGCCGGAAATATCACGGCTGGGAGTTCCTATTTTTTGCGGATGAAGTTCAGAGATCCGAAGTACGCTCCTCTGGATCAGTTATGGAGTGCTGCAGACGCGTATGCGGACCTGGCGAAAAGTACTGCTGATGCGACCAAGTTTTTCAAGGATCAGAAAGATCATGAGGTGGAAAGGTTGTTCTGGTCGCAGTTCAGTGCCCCGACGCATCCGCTGCCGTTGAATGAAAGGATGGCCACTTGGGCCGAGCTCCATAGGTTGTCCGGACTTGCAATGAGATCTGTCATAGATCATCTTTGGCCGAAGGGACCAAGGCCGGAGAGTTATTTTGGTTTAGTGCAACAATTCCTTGGCGTTGCATCGCGTATCGATGCTATGAAGAGGTCGGCATGCATAGAGGGTGCGCGGATGGCTCTTGCCCATGTTAAAACATATTGGGCGGATATGGAGGCCACCTGTATTGCAACCTGGGGTCAGGCGGGAGGCTAGGACCCGATCGAGCATTATTTTGAGCAAGTCCTAGAAGGCGCCCGTTTAATAGAGGCTCAGTGCTCGAAGAGTATTATGTTCGAGTGGCATATATCTCAATTGTAAAAACAATGTTATTTTGATTATAAAGGTTGTTTTTATACTTTTGCCCGAAAGTATTATAGTGCCTCCTGTGCGGCCGTTTGTGTATGTATATAACCTGAAAGTTTGCAGTCGTCGGCTTCATCCCCCACGCATACAATGCGGGGGTGTTCGCAAAAGGCACATAATCACACTTGATCCAATGTCTTGATCCATTAAGGAGGTGATCGCACGTCGAACTAGGCAATCGGACTATATTGCTTTAACACTTTCACTTAGCCATAGGAGTTTGACAGTGGGGCTACTATATAGCCCCTGGTACTTCTGCGTTCAGCCGAATTCGGTGTGCGTATGTACATGACCGGGAAACCAGTCCTTTGTTAATGTGGAGGAATCCCGAAGATTCCGATAAGTCATCGAGTGGTTGACCAGTCTCTCGCTCTATCATGACAGTCAGTTTTCGGCTTTCTCTACTGAGGTGCTCATCCGGAATAACCAGGGCACAATCACAGTAGCTCTCCTTTGGCCGCCTTAGCCGATAAAACGGAGTGTAAGGTAGCAAACCCAGGAGCCGGGCAAACCAAACATTTGACCAAAGACATGATTCGGAGCTGATGCATATAAGGCCAAACTTGCGACACCGGCACTCCCGAAGGTATTTGGACTTTATAACATATACTGGGTTGAGTAACGCCCTCGATAATGAACCCCGAATTACCAGGTACGTGCATTAATCTGACATGGCAAAATGCCAATAACGCCAGTATCCCTCGTGGGTGTATTAAGTACCCATGGGATGTCGAGCAACAAGAGACAGTAAAGAAGGTTTACGCAGGGGCTTAATCTAAAGAGAAACCTTTGAGCAGGGCCCTGCTGCACGTCTGTGCTTTTGTCTCCATTGTGCCGTATCCTAGAAGGGTGCCGCACGATTTGTATCTGTAAAAAAGGAAAACTTAGGTAAAAGAGTCCAGTGTAATCGTGCGAGAAGTTTGTTATTATCAATGAATCATGAAAATGCAATATATTGTTATATTAATAGGGTCAAGCCGAACTGTAGGCTTTGTTACATGTTTGCAGCCCCTAGCACCACCTATGGGGTATATCTATAGACCCCAGCTCAGGTTTATCTGGGCTATTACCATCGGTGGTGCACCGGACTCATCTAACCGTGTTCGTGGTCTTGACGACCGATCATGTATTCTGGTTGAAGAGGCCGCTTAGTGTTTGGCTGCTAGAGCCGCCACATATTCTTCCGCACGTAAGGAATGCTCTGTGTTTCCGCTAACTGTGATGACGCCGCGTGGACCGGGCATCTTGAGTTTAAGGTAGGCGTAGTGTTGTACTGCGTTGAAGCGAGCGAAGGCCGCTCTTCCGAGTAGTGCGTGATAGCTGCTTCAGAATGGAGCGATGTCGAAGATTAATTCTTCGCTTCTCAAGTTGTCGGGAGATCCGAATATAACCTCTAATAGGAGGGAGCCCGTGCAGCCTCAACGCCTAGTACTACTCCTTTAAAGGTAGTGTTACTTTGGCTGATTCTTGATGGGTCTATCCCCATCTTGCGGACAGTGTCCTGATATATCAGATTAAGACTATTGCCGCCATCCATAAGGACTCGAGTGAGATGGTATCCATCAATTATTGGGTCGAGCATGAAGGCAGCCGATCCTCCGTGCCGGATACTAGCCGGATGATCCCTGCGATCAAAAGTTATCGGACAGGACTACCAATGGTTGAATTTGGGGGCGACGGGCTCTACAGCGTATACGTCTCTGAGTGCGCGTTTGCGCCTTCTCTTCGATATATGAGTTGCATAGATCATATTCACTGTTTTGACTTCTGGTGGGAATTTTTTCTGTCCCCCAGTGTTCAGCTGGCGAGGCTCTTCCTCGTCCTCACTTGGTGTCTCCCTTCCTTTGTGTTCGGCATTTAGCTTACCGGCCTGCTTGAAGACCCAACATTCTCTATGGGTGTGGTTTGCAGGTTTTTTGTGGGTGCCATGAATTTGACATAATCTGTCCAGAACCTTATTTAGGCTGGACGGTCGATCCCTGGTGCCTTTGAATGGCTTTTTCTGTTGACCGGGTCGAGAGCCCCTGAATCCGGAGTTAACCGTCGTGTTATCTGGGTTGTCTTCATTGTTTTGACGCTTGTTTTTATTGCGTCGCGGCTTCCCATTGCCATCCCTAAGTTCAGATGTGCCTGCGTCGCTGGTACCTCTATCTGCCAACCAGCTACCCTCTCCCGCGGAAAAGCGGGTCATAAGACTTGTTAGGGCTGCCATTGTCCTTGGCTTTTCCTGGCCAAGGTGTCTGGCGAGCCATTCATCTCAGATACTGTGCTTGAAGGCCGCTAAGGCTTCGGCATCCGGACAATTGACGATTTGATTCTTCTTAGTGAGAAATCTGTTCCAAAGCTTATGGGCTGACTCTCCGGGTTGTTGGATTATATGACTTAAATCGTCTACATCCGGAGGTCGGACATAGGTCCCTTGAAAATTGGCCCTGAAAGAATCCTCAAGTTCTTCCCAACTTCCAATTGAGTTTTCGGGGAGGCTTTTCAACCAATGCCGAGCTAGTCCTTTCCACTTGAGGGGCAGGTATTTAATGGCGTGGAGATCATCTCCATGAGCCATGTGGATATGAAGGATAAAGTCCTCAATCCAGACCCCAGGGTCTATCGTCCCGTCGCATGCCTCTATATTTACGGGTTTGAATCCCTGTGGAAATTCATGATCCAACACTTCGTCAGTGAAGCACAGGGGGTGTGCAGCACCCCTATAATTGGATGTGTCGTGGCATGCTGTCGATGGTTGTTGTGTTCGGGGTTGATTCCGAACTGGTATTCATCAATATGATCATTTTGGTGGCTATGATCTTGCGCCGGAGCACGTCCTCTAGATCCATAGATGGACCCGATCGCACCAGCCTTTTTGTCCAGGAGCTCATGTAAATTGTGTGCTGGCTTGTGTGTGGCGTCAGTAGCTGCTCTGTCGCGGCCACGAGGTGGTCGCTCCGGCTGATCGGCCGTGTTGTTCTTTGGCGGGATAGGCTCTATGGCCTCGTCGTCGAATTCAGGCAGTAGCTTGCGCTTTGGGTAGCACTTTGTGTGGCAATCATTGCCATGTTTTTCTTCAGTGTCTAGCACTTTGTTCCATCTGCGGTTGAGCGTATCCTGCACGGCCTTAAGCCTTTGCTTCTGCTTCTTCAGGCTCCTCGCGATGGCCATGAGCCTGCTGTGGAGGTTCTCTTGTTCCAAACATTTTCCCGGGATGATGAATGCGTCGTTGTCCGGACTGTCCTCCTCTCTGGAGGCAGGTTGATGAGTTTTACCCTCGGGATCGCCGTGATCGGGCGTCTGCTCCAGGCTATGTTCAGTGTGACCTGGCTCCTCCTGCTCCATCGCTGGATCCATATGGTTGTTTTTGCCTTTGGAGTCGACCGGGGTGTCAATTTTTCTTGCGCTATTATCGCTATTTTTGTTGTGGCTGGACTTAGAGCGGTGCCTGCGCCGTTGCTTTGGTTTCTGCCTGGGGGGATTATCCTCCGTTGCATCCTTTTTGTTTCCATTGTTCTCCTTGGGTGTGTCCACCATGTATATATCATATGATGAGGTGGTTGTCCAGCGCCCCGTGGGCGGTGGTTCTATATGATCTCCCGCATCGATGTCCATGTCGTCGATGTCTTCGGAGTCAAAGTCAAGCATGTCGGTTATGTCGTCGACAGTGGCTATTAAGTGGGTGGTGGGTGGGTAGCGAATTTCTTCGTCGTCCGTATCCCACTCGAGCCGGTCATAGTTCGGCCAAGAGTCTTCTGATAAAGAGAGAGACCTCAATGAATTTAGCATGTCACCCAAGGGTGAGTGTTGAAAGATATCCGCGGAGGTAAACTCCATGATCGGTGCCCAATCTGATTCGATAGGCACGGACGCACGCGGTCCGGATCCTAAGACCAGAAACTAGTCTGGGGGTCCGGTGACACAGATTTCCTTAGAGGTGGAGTCTGTGTTCGGCTTCAACACCGATGAGTGTGCGGCCTCCGAGGCGGGGTCCATCCACCCATCCTTGGATGGCGCGATCTGCTCCGGATCGAAGTCCGGGGCAGCTGCAGGTGCGAGATCCTGAACACCATCCGGTGGCAGATCTAAGTCCTGCGTGTCGTGGGTGTTCGGCGCTCCTGACGCAGGCTCGATCCCGTTGAAGATCAAATCTCTGCGGATATCGGCCGTGTAGTTCAAGTTTCCGAACCTGACATGATGGCCAGGGGTGTAGCTATCAACCTGCTCCAGATGGCCAAGCGAGTTGGCCCGCAGTGCGAAGCCGCCGAATATGAAGATCTGTCTGGGGAGAAAAGTCTCACCCTGGACCATATCGTTATTGATGATTGAAGGGGCCATCAAGCCTTATCGCGACTGTGGACACGATGTTTACCCAGGTTCGGGCCCTCTCTATGGATGTAATACCCTACTTCCTGCTTGATTGATCTTGATGATATGAGTATTACAAGAGTTGATCTACCACGAGATCATAGAGGCTAAACCCTAAAAGCTAGCGTATGATTATGATTGTTCTCGTCCTACGGACTAAACCCTCCGGTTTATATAGACACCGGAGGGGGCTAGGGTTACACCAAGTCGGTTACAGAGAAGGAGATCTATACATCTGAATCGCCAAGCTTGCCTTCCACGCCAAGGAGAGTCTTATCCGGACATGGGACGAAGTCTTCAATCTTGTATCTTCATAGTCCAATAGTCCGGCCAAAGTATATAGTCCGGCGGTCCGAATATCCCCTAATCCAGGACTCCCTCAACCCTCATGACCGCCTCGCTCGTTGCTTGACGTCCACTCCAAGTCTCCTAGTTTTCGTTTGTTCCAAAATATCGTTCCCGAAGGTTTCATCCCGTTTGGACTCCGTTTGATATTCCTTTTCTTCAAAACACTGAAATAGGCTAAAAACAGCAATTCGGGTTGGGCCTCCAGTTAGTAGGTTAGTCCCAAAAATGATATAAAAGTGTAAAGTAAAGACCATAAACATCCAAAACAGGTAATATAATAGCATGGAACAATCAAAAATTATAGATATCTTGGAGACGTATCAAGCATCCCCAAGCTTAATTCCTGCTCGTCCTCGAGTAGGTAAATGATAAAAACAAAATTTTTGATGTGGAATGCTACCTAACATAATTCTCATTGTAATTTTCTTTATTGTGGCATGAATGTTCAGATCCAAATGATTCAAAATAAAATTTCATATTACCGTGATAAACAATAATACTTCAGGCATACTAACAAAGTAATCATGTCTTCTCAAAATAGCATGGCTAAAGAAAGCTATCCCTACAATATCATATAGTCTGGCTATGCTCTATCTTCATCACACAAAGTATTTAATCATGCACAACCCCTATGACAAGCCAAGCAATTGTTTCATACTTTAGTATTCTCAAACTTTTTCAACTTTCACGCAATACATGAGCGTGAGCCATGGACATAGCACTATATGTGGAATAGAATGGTGGTCGTGGAGAAGACAAAAAAGAGGAAGATAGTCTCGCATCAACTAGGCGTATCAAAGGGCTATGGAGATGCCCATTAATAGATATCAATGTGAGTGAGTAGGGATTGCCATGCAACGGATGCACTAGAGCAATAAATGTATGAAAGCTCAACAAAAGAAACTAAGTGGGTGTGCATCCAACTTGCTTGCTCATGAAGACCTAGGGCGTTTTGAGGAAGCCCATCATTGTAATATACAAGCCAAGTTCTATAATGAAAAATTCCCACTAGTATATGAAAGTGACAACATAGGAGACTCTCTATTATGAAGATCATGGTGCTACTTTGAAGCACAAGTGTGGTCAAAGGATAGTAGCATTGTCCCTTATCTCTTTTTTTTATTTGGCCTTTCTCTTTTTTTTTAGAGTCCGAAGTCTCATCCCAACTCGTGGGGGAATCATAGTCTCCATCATCCTTTCCTCACTTGGGACAATGCTCTAATAATGAAGATCATCACACTTTTATTTACTTACAACTCAAGATTACAACTTGGAACAAGATATGACTCTATAATGAATGCCTCCGACGGTGTACCGGGATATGAATGAACCAAGAGTGACATGTATGGAAATCATGATGGTGGCCTTGCCACAAATACGATGTCAACTACATGATCATGCAAGAGCAATATGACAATGCTGATGCGTGTCATAATAAACGGAATGGTGGAAAGTTGCATGGCAATATATCTCGAAATGGCTATGGAAATTCCATAATAGGTAGGTATGGTGGCTGTTTTGAGGAAGGTAAATGGTGGGTGTATGGTACCGGCGAAAGTTGCACGACACAAGAGAGGCTAGCAATGGTGGAAGGGAGAGAGTGCGTATGATCCATGGACTCAACATTAGTCATAAAGAACTCATATACTTATTGCAAAAATCTACAAGTCATCAAAAACCAAGCACTACGCTCATGCTCCTAGGGGGATAGATTGGTAGGAAAAGCCATCGCTCGTCCCCGACCGCCACTCATAAGGAAGACAATCAATAAATAAATCGTGCTCCAACTTCATCACAAAGCGGTTCACCATACGTGCATGCTACGTGAATCACAAACTTCAACACAAGTATTCCTTAAATTCATAATTACCCCACTAGCATGACTCTAATATCACCATCCGCATATCTCAAAACAATTATCAAGCATCAAATTGATCATAGCATCCAATTCACTTTCTATGTTAGTTTTTATTATACACAACTTGGATGCTCATCATTCTAGGACCAACTTTATAACCATAGCAAATACCATGCTGTTCTAAAAGACATTCAAAATAATATAAGTGAAGAATGAGAGATCAACAATTTCTACAAAATTAAGCCACCGACGTGCTCTAAAAGATATAAGTGAAGCACTAGAGCAAAAATTATCTAGCTCAAAATATATAAGTGAAGCACATAGAGTATTAATAAATTCCAAATCATGTGGGTTTCTCCCAAAAGGTGTGTACAGAAAGGATGATTGTGGTAATCCAGAAAGCAAAGACTCATATCATACAAGACGCTCCAAGCAAAACACATATCATGTGGCGAATAAAAATATAACTCCAAGTAAAGTTAGTGATAGACGAAGACGAAAGAGGGGATGTCTTCCGGGTCATCCCCAAGCTTAGGCTTTTGGTTGTCCTTGAATATCTTGGGGTTCCATGGGCATCCCCAAGCTTAGGCTATTGCCAGTCCTTATTCCATAGTCCATCAAATCTTTACCCAAAACTTGAAAACTTCACAACACAAAACTCAACAGGAAATCTCATAAGCTTCGTTAGTGCAAGAAAGAAAAACCACCACTTAAGGTACTGTAATGAACTCATTATTTATTTATATTGGTGTTAAACCTACTGTATTCCAACTTCTCTATGGTTGATACCCCCTGATACTAGCCATAGATTCATCAAAATAAGCAAACAACACACTAAAAACAGAATCTGTTAAAAACAGAACAGTCTGTAGCAATTTGTAACTTTCGAATACTTCTAGAACTCCAAAATTCCTACTAAAATAGGAAGTCCTAGGAAATTTGTCTATTGATCTACAGCAAAAAGAATCAACTAAAAATCACGTTTCTGTGATTTATAGGATTTTTTCTCGTGAGTGCATAAGTCTCTGTTTTTCAGCAAAATCAAATTAACTATCACAGTAGGTTATCCTATAGGTTCTACTTGGCACAAACACTAATTAAAACATAAAACCACATATAAACAGAAGCTAGATGAATTATATATTACTAAACATAAGCAAAAAGCAAGAAACTAAAATAAAATTGGGTTGCGTCCCAACAAGCGCTATCGTTTAAAGCCTTTTAGCTAGGCATTGATGATTTTAATGATCCTCACATGAAAGACAAGAATTGAAGAGCAAAGAGAGCATCATGAAACACGTGACAAACACATCTAAGTATAACATACTTCCTATGCATAGGCATATTATAAGCAAACAAATTATCATAGCAAGCAAAAATTAGCATATGCAAGAAAGAAGAAAGAGACGATAGCAATCTCAACATTACGAGAGGTAATTTAGTAACATGAAAATTTCTACAACCATATTTTCCTCTCTCATAATAATTACATGTAGGATCATAAGCAAATTCAACAATATAGTTATCACAAAACATATTCTTAACACGATCCACATGTATGCAAAGTTGACACTCTTCCAAAATAGTGGGATTAACATTAACTAAAGTCATGACCTCTCCAAACCCACTTTCAATATTATTGCCAACATTATTATCAATCCCATATTCATCATGGGGCTTAAATAAATTTTTAATATCAAAATAAGAATCACCCCAATAATGATCATTGCAACAAGTAGTAGACATAGCAAAACTAGCATCCCCAAGCTTAGGGTTTGCATATATTAGCACAATTGACATCAAGAGAATTTATAGTAGCATCATTACAGTCATGCTTTTAATTGAAGGAACTACCAAGTATGGGTGAAATAGCAACGATCTCATGTTTAACATAAGGAACTATAGCAAATTCATCTTCATAAATATTGGCATCATGGCCACAAGAATAGCAAGCATCATGTTCATCAAGGGATATTTCAATCAAATCATCAGAATCATTATCTATAGATTCATGCATATCATTATTTTCTTCCAAAGCAACAGTCATTCTCTCAATAAATTCTTTGACATAGACATTATGAGCATAGTTCTCATAGCAATATTTAAGTATGTCAGAATTTTCAAATTCGTAGAGAGTAATATCATACTTTTCAATCAAAGAAGCAACTTCATAAGCACCCTTAAAAGCAACAAATTCTTCAATTTGTTCGATATCATAGTAACTATAAACACCCTTTGCATAAGAAGATAAGATTTCATTATCACTAAACTCACATAGGTAGGGAAGGTGTTTTTTAGGGTTCTTAGAGCAACAAGTAAAATCATAAATTTCACAAAGATTCCAAGCATAACATAGCAATCTGTTTATTTGATCCTGTAAGAGTATCCCTTTTTCAGACAAACGGTGATGCACAAAATGAGCATGCTCATCTAAAGATTTCCCATCAACTAGGCTAGTTGGGGTTTCAGCACGAGCGCATAAGGATCAAAGATGATCCAAGTAGAACACTTTAAGTGGATGCATATCTATAGATTTTTAGCAAGCAAAGATGCAAGCAAATAGAAGGCACATGGAAACACAAACAAAAAGACATACGGGAAGAAGGCGAAGAAAAGGCAAAGGTGAAGTGGGGGAGAGGAAAACGAGAGGCAAATGGCAAATAATGTAATGCGAGGAAGCTGAGTTTGTGATGGGTACTTGATATATCTTTACTTGAGCGAAGGCCTCCCCGGCAACGGCACCAGAAATCCTTCTTGCTACCTCTTGAGCATGCGTTGTTTTTTCCCTTGAAGAGGAAAGGGTGATGCAGCAAAGTAGCGTAAGTATTTCCCTCAGTTTTGAGAAACAAGGTATCAATCCAGTAGGAGGCTCCTCCCAAGTCCCACGCGCCTACACAAACAAACAAGAACCTCGCAACCAACGCGATAAAGGGGTTGTCAATCCCTTCTCGGTAACTTGCAAAAGTGAGATCTGATAGAGATAATATGATAAGATAAATATTTTTGGTATTTTTATGATATAGATTGGAAAGTAAAAGATGCAAATAAAAGTAGATGGAAAACTTATATGATAAAAGATAGACCCGGGGGCCATAGGTTTCACTAGTGGCTTCTCTCAAGATAGCATAATTATTACGGTGGGTGAACAAATTACTGTCGAGCAATTGATAGAAAAGTGCATACTTATGAGAATATCTAGGCATGATCATGTATATACGCATCGCGTCTCTAACAAGTAGATCGAAACGATTCTGCATCTACTACTATTACTCCACATATCGACCGACTGCTGCCTGCACCTAGAGTATTAAGTTCATAAGAACAAAGTAACGCATTAAGCAAGATGACATGATGTAGAGGGATAAACTCAAGCAATATGATATAAACCCCATTTTTTATCCTCGATGGCAACAATATAATATATGCCTTGCTGCCCCTGCTGTCACTGGGAAAGAATACCGCAAGATTGAACCCAAAGCTAAGCACTTCTCCCATTGCAAGAAAGATCGATCTAGTAGGCCAAAACAAACTGATAATTCGAAGAGACTTGCAAAGATAACCAATTATGCATACAAAAATTCAGAGGAGATTCAAATATTTCTCATAGATAAACTTGATCATAAACCCACAATTCATCGGATCTCGACAAACACACCGCAAAAAGAGTTACATCAAATAGATCTCCAAGAAGAGGAAGGAGAACTTTGTATTGAGAATCAAAGAGAGAGAAGAAGCCATCTAGCTAATAACTATGGACCCGAAGGTCTGTGGTAAACTACTCACTACTCATCGGAGAGGCCTTGGAGATGATGTACAGGCCCTCCATGGTCGATTCCCCCTCCGGTGAAGCACCGGCGAAGGCTCGAAGATGGGATCTTGCGGATATAGAAGGTTGCGGTGGTGGAATTAGGTTTTCGTGGTGCTCCTGGATGGTTTTGGGGTACATAGATATATATAGGAAGAAGAAGTAGGTCGGTGGATGCTCGAGGGGCCCACAAGGGTGGGGGCGTGCCCACCCCCTTAGGGCGCGCCGGGCACCCTCGTGACCGCCTCGCTCGTTGCTTAACGTCCACTCCAAGTCTCCTAGTTTGCATTTGTTCCAAAAAGATTGTTCCTGAAGGTTTCATCTCGTTTGGACTCCGTTTGATATTCCTTTTCTTTGAAACACTGAAATAGGCTAAAAACAGCAATTCGGGTTGCGCCTCCAGTTAGTAGGTTAGTCCCAAAAATGATATAAAAGTGTAAAGTAAAGCCCATAAACATCCAAAAGAGGTAATATAATAGCATGGAACAATCAAAAATTATAGATATGTTAGAGACGTATCAGGTAGCAACGGCGCATCAGCTCTTTTTAATCTTTTTGCTCTATCTTCCCCCCTTCCCCACTCAACCCTTGTCGTAATGTTTTCGGCCTCAAAACAAACATAGTACTGCGTTGTTTTGGGGGCTTGATGAAAAATCAAGTGCTGGTTTCTGTAGGTTGGCCCGCCCAGCAAATGGGCTGCTGGACCACCACAGACTGGGAGGCTAAAAATACAAGTTGTATGGTGCAGAGGCAAGTAAAAAACGCCATCAAGAGACATCCACTGGAGAAAACAAATTCGATCCTGATGTGCTTCTTCAGTCATGCCGCCGGCCCCCTCTTTAATCCAGTTCGATCAGGGATCTGGTATCATTTTTTTCAGAGGGAGAACAAGTATCAGCTAGGCCTAGGTTTTGTATTTTAACATGCGTAGCCCACGACATACCGGCCTATGGTTTCAACTTATTTTTTGAGGTCCATACTGGCCTATGGGATTTTTCTTAAAGATCGCAGCCAATGTATTTTTTAATAAAACACAGGTCTCTGTTCTATTTATCTATATATAAGAATAATAATGTTGTGTCCAATTTATGTTTTCCCTTCTAACCACATTATATATATTTATATTATTACTATTATCGTATATTTTATAGAGACTTATATATACATTATAAAAACATCCCACGTGTTATTAACTTATAAAAGTACATGTTTAACAGAAGTTGGCAAGGAAAATCCTGGTTGTTTTTGACTCACACGCAAGGAAAATCCTGGTGATTGTGTACAAAAGCTTGCGAAGATTTTAAGGACCAATGTAATAATAACGCACTCATTTTTATTTTGAGCAATAACTCACTAATTTGTTAATTATATATATAAAAAATGTGCCTCTTTGGTTTATTTTTTGATATTAATTGCTCCTTCTAACATAACATTATATATATAATGAGCCCAGCTAATTCGTGTATTTCAAGGAAGTGCAAATGGGTTGGGATTTCTTAGAAAATATAAATGGGCCGCATTGACGGGAAATTATTTGTTCACCCAGCCTAGCAAATGGACTGTGCATTCTAGAAAACATGGGCCGACATGCACCTTCAATCTCTCGTCTTCTTCCTCCAACGTCACCGGGACCGCCTGGTCCGGCCTCCGGCGGCTAGCGGCTCTGCTTAGCACGCATCGCTGCGAAGCGCTACCCCACCGCCGGCCAGGCTATCCCTCCACCCCTCCACAGCTCCTGTTATTCTCCATCGACTGCAGCCCCACGCCGCACCAGAACGAGTTATAACCCTTCTCCTCCTCTCAACCTGCGACTCCACTGCCGCGTCTTCCCTTCTCCGAGTCGTTCCCGTCCGGGGCCTCGTCGTCGTTCACCGCCTCACTGCGCTCGGTGCGAGTGGTCAACAAACGAGAGTCGTCGGAAGAGGACTGTATGTGGAGAGCCTGACGGCTGGGACCCACGAGGTCCATGGTCGCACGCAAGGAAAGTTCCTCCTTATTAAGCTAAAAAGAAATGTTTCCTCCACCTGACAGCTGGGACCCACCGGTTGTATCTTCGCACGGAAGGAAGTGCCTCCTTGTTATGCCAAAAAAAATTATTCCTCCCGTTGACAGCTGGGACCCGTCAGATTTGGTGGCTGGCTTGTGGGCCTACTAAACGGACGTGTATGCAGGGCTTTGTCAACTTAATCAACAAATGATTCTAGCAGCTGGACCGTTGGATGTTAATCCAACAGTCGTGCTCCTTCTTCAACCTTTGTTCTTGCTCCTGTCTCCTGTGGGCGGCACCGCGGTTGTGCTGCCGCGCACCCGAACCAGTCAAGTTTCCCACTCCTCTCCATCTGTGACTCCACTGCCCCGTCTTCCCCATCTCTGGGTCGTTCCAGTCTGGGGCCTTGCCGTCGTCCACCAGCCTTGGTGTGCTCGGCACGGTGTGGTCCACAACTGAGAGTCATCGGAAGATGACTGTACGTGAGAGGCTGACAGTGGGGACGCACCACGCCTATGGACGCATGCATGGAACGGAATGCAGCATGGTCAATGTGGTCAAGGAACGACTTCCATCGGAAGTGTATTGAACATGGAGAGGCTGACAGCTGGGTCCACGGCCGCAGCAAGGAAGTGCCTCCTTATTACGCAGAAAATAATGATTCCTCCACCTGACAGCAGGGACCCACTGGATGGGCCACCGTATTTTGTGGAAAAAACATTTCCCCCCTGATTGCTGGGACCCACCGGACGGGCCACCGTATTTCGCAAAAAAAACATTCCCCCCGCTGTCAGCTCGGACCCACCGGAAGTGCCTCCTTATTACGCAGAAAAAAATGAATACTCCCCCTGTTAGCTGGGACCCACCTTGGTGGGAGGCTGATGCTACCTCTTGAGCATGTGTTGGTTTTTCCCTTTAAGAGGAAAGGGTGATGCAGAAAAGTAGCGTAAGTATTTCCCTCAGTTTTGAGAACCAAGGTATCAATCCAGTAGGAGGCTCCTCCCAAGTCCCACGCGCCTACACAAACAAACAAACAAGAACCTCGCAACCAACGCGATAAAGGGGTTGTCAATCCCTTCACGGCCACTTGCGAAAGTGAGATCTGATAGAGATAATATGATAAGATAAATATTTTTGGTATTTTTATGATATAGATTGGAAAGTAAAATGTGCAAATAAAAGTAGATGGAAAGCTTATATGATAAAAGATAGACCCGGGGGGCATAGGTTTCATTAGTGGCTTCTCTCAAGATAGCATAAGTATTATGGTGGGTGAACAAATTACTATCGAGCAATTGATACAAAAGTGCATAGTTATGAGAATATCTAGGCATGATCATGTATATAGGCATCACGTCCGCAACAAGTAGACTGACTCCTGCCTGCATCTACTACTATTACTCCACACATCGACCGACTCCTGCATGCATCTAGAGTATTAAGTTCATAATAGCATAGTAACGCATTAAGCAAGATGAAATGATGTAGAGGGATAAACTCATGCAATATGATATAAACCCCATCTTTTTATCCTCGATGGCAACAATACAATACGTTCCTTGCTGCCCCTGCTGTCACTGGGAAAGGACACCACAAGATTGAACCCAAAGCTAAGCACTTCTCCCATGGCAAGAAAAATCAATCTAGTAGGACAAACAAAACTGATAATTCGAAGAGACTTGCAAAGATAACCAATCATACATAAAAGAATTCAGAGGAGATTCAAATATTTCTCATAGATAAACTTGATCATAAACACACAATTCATCGGATCTCGACAAACACACTGCAAAAAGAGTTACATCAAATAGATCTCCAAGAAGAGGAAGGAGAACTTTGTATTGAGAATCAAAGAGAGAGAAGAAACCATCTAGCTAATAATTATGCACCCGAAGGTCTGTGGTAAACTACTCACAACTCATCAGAGAGGCCTGGGTGGTGATGGCGAGGCCCTCCATGGTCGATTCCCCCTCCGACGGAGCGCCGGCGAAGGCTCCAAGATGGGATCTCGCGGATACAGAAGGTTGCGGCAATGGAAATAGTTTTTAGTGGTGCTCCTGGATGTTTTTGGGGTACGTAGATATATATAGGCGAAGGAAGTCGGTCAGGGGAGCCACGAGGGGCCCACGAGGCAGGGGGCGCGCCCACCCTTACTGGGCGCGCCGGCCACCCTCGTGGCTGCCTTGGCTGCTTCTTGACGTCCACTCCAAGTCTCCTAGATTGCGTTTGTTCCAAAAAGATTGCTCCTGAAGGTTTCATTCCGTTTGGACTCCGTTTGATATTCCTTTCCTTCGATATACTGAAATAGGCGAAAAACAGCAATTCTGGCTGGGCCTCCGGTTAGTAGGTTAGTCCCAAAAATGATATAAAAGGGTAAAATAAAGCCCATAAACATCCAAAACAGGTAATATACTAGCATGGAACAATAAAAAATTATAGATACGTTGGAGACGTATCAAGAATCCCCAAGCTTAATTCCTGCTCGTCCTCGAGTAGGTAAATGATAAAAACAGAATTTTTGATGTGGAATGCTACCTAGCAAATTTCTCAATGTATTTCTCTTTATTGTGGCATGAATGTTCAGATCAAATTATTCAAAATAAAAGTTCATATTGACAAAAGGATAATAATACTTCAAGCATACTAACTAAGCAATCATGTCTTCTCAAAATAACATGGCAAAGGAAATTTCATCCCTACAAAATCATATAGTTTGGTCATGCTTCATTTTCGTTGCACAAGAATGCCCTCATCATGCACAACCCCAATGACGAGCCAAGCAATTGTTTCATACTTTAGTAATCTCAAACTTTTTTCAACCTTCACGCAATACATGAGCGTGAGCCATGGATATAGCACTATGGGTGGAATAGAATATAATGATAGGGGTTATGTGGAGAAGACAAAAAGGAGAAAGTCGCACATCGACGCGGCTAATCAACGGGCTAGGGAGATGCCCATCAATTGATGTCAATGCGAGGAGTAGGGATTGCCATGCAATGGATGCACTAGAGCTATAAATGTATGAAATCTCAAGAAAAGAAACTAAGTGGGTGTGCATCCAACTTGCCTGCTCATGAAGACCTAGGGCATTTTTGAGGAAGCCCATCGTTGGAATATACAAGCCAAGTTGTATAATGAAAAATTCCCACTTAGTAAATGAAAATGGCAACACGGAAGACTTTCTATCATAAAGACCATGGTGCTATTTTGAGCACAAGTGTGGAAAAAGATAGTAGCATTGTCCCCCTTTTTTTTGGGCCTTCCTTTTTTTGGCCTCTATTTTTTTTTCTTTTTTCTTTTTTTATTTAGCCTTTCCCTTTTTTTTTGGCATTCCTATTTTTTGATAGGGACAATGCTCTAAAAAAATAATGATCATCACACTTCTATTTAATTACAACTCATGAATTACAACTCGATACTAGAACATAGTATGACTCTATATGAATGCCTCCGGCGGTGTACAAGGATATGCGATGAATCAAGAGCAACATGCATACAAATTATGCATGGTGGCTTTGCCACAAATACGATGTCAACTACATGATCATGCAAAAAGCAATATGACAATGATGAAGCATGTCATAATAAACGGAATGGTGGAAAGTTGCATGGCAATATATCTCGGAATGGCTATGGAAATGCCATAATAGGTAGGTATGGTGGCTGCTTGAGGAATATATAAGGAGGTTTATGTGTGATAGAGTGTAGCGTATCACGGGGTTTGGATGCACCGGCGAAGTTTGCACCAACTCTCAAGGTGAGAAAGGGCAATGCACGGTACCGTAGAGGCTAGCAATGATGGTAAGGTAAGAGTGCGTATAATCCATGGAATCAACATTAGTCATAAAGAACTCACATACTTAGTGCAAAAATCTACAAGTCATCAAAAACCAAGCACTACGCGCATGCTCCTAGGGGGATAGATTGTTAGGAAAAGACCATTGCTCGTCCCCGACTGCCACTCATAGGGTTGACAATCAAAGAACACCTCATGCTTCAAATTTGTCACACAACGGTTACCATACATGCATGCTACGGGACTTGCAAAGCTCAACACAAGTATTTCTTAAATTCACAATTACATCAACTAGCATGACTCTAATATTACCACCTTCATATCTCAAAACAATTATTAAGCATCAAGTTGATCATAGTATTCAATTCACTTCCTATGATAGTTTTTATTATACCCAACTTGGATGCCCACCATTCTAGGACCAATTTTATAACCATAGCAAATACCGTGCTGTTATAAAAGACTCTCAAAATAATATAAGTGAAGCATGAGAGATCAATAATTTCTACAAAATAAAACCACCACCGTGCTCTAAAAAGATATAAGTGAAGCACTAGAGCAAAACTGCATAGCTCAAAAGATATAAGTGAAGCACATACAGTATTCTAATAAATTCCAAATCATGCGAGTCTCTCCCAAAAGGTGTGTACAGCAAGGATGATTGTGGTAAACTAAAAATCAAAGACTCATATCATACAAGACGCTCCAAGCAAAACACATATCATGTGGTAAATAAAAATATAGCTCCAAGTAAAGTTACCGATAGACGAAGATGAAAGAGGGGATGCCTTCCGGGGCATCCCCAAGCTTAGGATTTTGGTTGTCCTTGAATATCTTGGGGTTCCATGGGCATACCCAAGCTTAGGCTTTTGCCACTCCTTATTCCATAGTCCATCAAATCTTTACCCAAAACTTGAAAACTTCACAACACAAAACTCAACAGGAAATCTCATAAGCTCCATTAGTGCAAGAAAGAAAAACCACCACATAAGGTACTGTAGTTAACTCATTATTTATTTATATTGGTGTTAAACCTAATGTATTCCAACTTCTCTATGGTTCATACCCCCCGATACTAGCCATAGATGCATCAAAATAAGCAAATAACACACGAAAAACAGAATCTGTCAAAAACAGAACAGTCTGTAGCAATCTGTAACTTTTGAATACTTCGGGAACCTTAAAAATCCTACCAAAATAGTAAATCCTACGTAATTTGTCTATTGATATACAGAAAAAATAATCAACGCAAAAGCACATTTATGTGATTTATTGAATTTTTCTCGTGCACGCAAAGTTTCTGTTTTTCAGTAGAATCAAATTAACTTTCCCCAAGGTTATCCTATAGGTTCTACGTGGCACAAACACTAATTAAAACATGAAAACACATCTAAACATAGGCTAGATGAGATATTTATTAAAAAACAGTAATGAAAAATATTGGGTTGTCTCCCAACAAGTGCTTTTCTTTAAAGCCTTTTAGCTAGGCATTGATAATTCTAATGATGCTCACATGAAAGACAAGAATTAAAGCACAAAGAGAGCATCATAGAACACGTGATAAACACATCTAAGTATAACATACTTCCTATGCATAGGCATTTTATAAGCAAACAAATTATCATAGCAAGCAAAAATTAGCATATGCAAGAAAGAAGAAAGAGACGATAGCAATCTCAACATAACGAGGGGTAATTTATTATCATGAAAATTTCTGCAACCATATTTTCCTCTCTCATAATAATTACATGTGGGATCGTAAGCAAATTCAACAAAATAGCTATCACATAAAATATTTTCAACACGATCCACATGCATGCAAAGTTGACACTCTTCCAAAATACTGGGATTAACATTAACTAAAGTCATGACCTCTCCAAGGCCACTTTTATCAAAATTTTCATAAGATTGATCAAAATCCAAATATGTGGGATCTAAAGTTGACACTCTTCCAAACCCACTTTCAATAATATTGCAAAAAATATTATCAATCTCATTTTCATCATGGGGGTTAAATAAAATTTCAAGATTATAAGAAGAATCACCCCAATCATGATCATTGCAACAAGTAGTAGACATGGCAAAACTAGCATCCCCAAGCTTAGGGTTTTGCATATTATTAGCACAATTGACATCAAGATAATGTATAGTAAAATCATTGCAATCATGCTTTTTATTCAAAGATCTATTGTGAATCACTTCATAAAGTACTTCATCACAATTTTCAAATTCATGAATTTCAGGCAAAACTTCATAAAGATAATCTAGTGCACAAAACTCACTAGCAATTGGTTCATCATAATTGGATCTCTTAAAAAGATTAGCAAGCGGATGAGGATCAATAGGTCTTAGGTTCTCTGTTTAGCAATAAATAAACAACTATTCCAACCAAACGAGCAAACGAGCCAAGTAAGACATTAAAGCAAACGAAAAGACGAACAGAAGAAAGGCGAATAAAATGGCAAGGGTGAAGTGGGGGAGAGGAAAATGAGAGGCAAATGGCAAATAATGTGATGTGAGGGAGATGAGTTTGTGATGGGTACTTGTTATGTCTTGACTTGAGCGAAGACCTCCCCGGCAACACCGCCAGAAATCCTTCTTGCTACCTCTTGAGCATGTGTTGGTTTTTCCCTTGAAGAGGAAAGGGTGATGCAGCAAAGTAGCGTAAGCATTTCCCTCAGCTTTGAGAACCAAGGTATCAATCCAGTAGGAGGCTCCTCCCAAGTCCCACGTGCCTACACAAACAAACAAGAACCTCACAACCAATGCGATAAAGGGGTTGTCAATCCTTTCACGGCCACTTGCGAAAGTGAGATCTGATAGAGATAATATGATAAGATAAATATTTTTGGTATTTTTATGATATAGATTGGAAAGTAAAAGATGCAAATAAAAGTAGATGGAAAACTTATATGATAAAAGATAGACCCGGGGGCCATAGGTTTCACTAGTGGCTTCTCTCAAGATAGCATAAGTATTACGGTGGGTGAACAAATTACTGTCGAGCAATTGATAGAAAAGTGCATAGTTATGAGAATATCTAGGCATGATCATGTATATAGGCATCACGTCTGCAACAAGTAGACCGACTCCTGCCTGCATCTACAACTATTACTCCACACATTGACCGACTCCTGCCTGCATCTAGAGTATTAAGTTCATAAGAACAGAGTAACACATTAAGCAAGATGACATGATGTAGAGGGATAAACTCAAGCAATATGATATAAACCCCATCTTTTTATCCTTGATGGCAATAATACAATATGTGCCTTGCTGCCCCTGCTGTCACTGGGAAAGGACACCACAAGATTGAACCCAAAGCTAAGCACTTCTCCCATGGCAAGAAAGATCAATCTAGTAGGACAAACCAAACTGATAATTCGAAGAGACTTGCAAAGATAACCAATCATACATAAAAGAATTCAGAGGAGATTCAAATATTTCTCGTAGATAAACTTGATCGCAAACCCACAATTCATCGGATCTCGACAAACACATCGCAAAAAGAGTTACATCAAATAGATCTCCAAGAAGAGGAAGGAGAACTTTATATTGAGAATCAAGGAGAGAGAAGAAGCCATCTAGCTAATGACTATGGACCCGAAGGTATGTGGTAAACTACTCACAACTCATCGGAGAGGCCTTGGTGGTGATGGAGAGGCCCTCCGTGGTCGATTCCCCCTCCAGTGGAGCGCCGACGAAGGCTCCAAGATGGGATCTCACGGATACAGAAGGTTGCGGTGGTGGAAATAGTTTTTTGTGGTGCTCCTGGATGTTTTCGGGGTACGTAGATATATATAGGCGAAGGAAGTCGGTCAGGGGAGCCACGAGGCAGGGGGCGCGCTGCCCACCCTCGTGGCCACCTCGGCTGCTTCTTGACGTCCACTCCAAGTCTCCTGGATTGTGTTTGTTCCAAAAAGATCGCTCCCGAAGGTTTCATTCCGTTTGGACTCCGATTGATATTCATTTCCTTCGATATACTAAAATAGGCAAAAAACAGCAATTCGGGTTGGGCCTCCGGTTAGTAGGTTAGTCCAAAAAATGATATAAAAGTGTAAAGTAAAGCCCATAAACATCCAAAACATGTAATATAATAGCTTGGAACAATCAAAAATTGTAGATACGTTGGAGACGTATCAGCTGACTTGTGGGCCTACTAAGTTGACGAGGAATGAGGGCTTTATCAACTCAGTCAATATGAACGATTCTAGCTCAAGTGACCGTACGATGTCCATCCAATGGCTGTAGTGCTTCTTCAACCTCTGGTCTTCTTGCTCCAGCCGCCCAAACCTGCGCCGGTCATGCCGCATGCTCCTGCCTCCCGTGGCCGGCTGTGCTGCCGCGGAGGCCTCACCGCCCCTACTATTCCCACCGTTTCTCGCCCTGCTAGGCCAGAAATCTTTCAAGACGATGAGGGATGCATTTTGCCCAGAAAATGGGTATTAGTAATAAGAAATGGGCTATAAGTAATAATAAATGGGCTGTAAAATGAAAAAATACAACAAACAGGCATCAAAATACTTTTTTTCTTTCGGATTTTCACAATTTAAATTTCATTGTTTTTGTGCAGATAAAATTTCATTGAATTTAAACTAAGGTATATTTAGTTTTAAAATTATGTTGAATCTGGCTAAAAATTCCAGGTTGTATGCTGTTTGGGACGGATTTGGAGGCTGACTTGTGGGTCTACTAGGTTGACATGTACGAAAGGCTTCAACTTAGTCCACAAACGATTCTAGCAGCAGTGACCATTGGATGTTAATCCAACGGCCATGTTGCTTCTTCAATATCTGATCTTCTTGCTCCAGGCACCCAAACCAGCGTCGGTGGGACTGCGTGATCCCGCCTCCCGTGGCCGGCTGTGCTGCCGCACAGGCAACACCACCCCACCCTACTCCATTGCTGGCCACGCCATTCCTCTACTCACCCACACCTCCTGTTATTTTCCGGCGATGGCAACCGGGCCAGTAAACCCTCGTACTCCCCATCGCGTGGGCAACCATTGTCGAGTCTTCTCTGGCTCCGTGTCGTTCACTTCCTAGGCATCGCCGTTGTCCACCGCCATGGTGCTCTCGGCGCGGCCTAGTCAACATGGTCAATGAATGACATCCATCGGACGTGGATTGTACATGGAGAGGCTGACTGCTGGGTCCACGGACGCACACAAGGAAATGCCTCCTTATTATGCACAAAATAATGATTCCTCCACCTGACATCTGGGACCCACCGGAAGGGCCTCTGTATTTCGCGAAAAAAAATGTGCCCCTCGATGACAGGTCGGACCCACCAACTATCTTCGCACGCAAGGAAGTGCCTCCTTATTACGCACAAAAAAATGAATACTCCCCCTGCCAGCTGGAACCCGGCATAGTGGGAGGCTGACTTGTGGGCCTACCAAGTTGACGGGGACGGAGGGCTTTGTCAACTTAGTCAATATGAACAATTCTAGCTCTAGTTACCATATGATGTTCATCCAACGACCGTAGTGCTTCTTCAACCTCTGGTCTTCTTGCTCCAGCCGCCCAAACCAGCGCCGGTCGTGTCATGTGCTCCTGTCTCCCGTGACCAGCTGTGATGTCGTGGAGGCCTCACCGCCCCTACTACTCCCACCGCTGGCCAGGCCATCCCTCTACTCACCCACACCCCCTGTTATTCTGTGGCGACGGCAGCCTCACACCACAGCCGAACCAGTGAACCCTCGTACTCCTCTCCGCGCGGGCTTCCACTGCCGCGTCTTCCTCGGCTCCGCATCGTCCCCTTCCTAGGCCTCGCCATAGTTCACCGCCCTGGTGCTCTCGGCGCGGCGTGGTCAACATGGTCAAGGAACAACTTCCATCGGAAGAGTACTGTACATGGAGAGGCTGACAGCTGGGTCCACGACGGCCGCAAGGAAGTGCCTCCTTATTACGCGCAAAATAATTATTCATCCACCTGACAGCGGGGATCCACCGGACGGGCCACCATATTTCATGAAAAAAAATGTTTCCCCCTTGACTGCTAGGACCCACCAGCTACATCTTCGCACGCAGGAAGTGCATCCGGGCAAAAAAAACTATTCGCCCCCCTGACTACTGGGACCCACTAGCTACATCTTCACACGCAAGGAAGTGCCTGACAGTTGGGACCCACCTGGTTGAAGCATACGTAGCGTTGTCATTCTGGTCGCGGATGTGTATGTACATACTGGTCGATGTAGAGGCGCGCACATGTAATAGTAGAGGCACGCACATGTCGTAGTAGAGGCGCGCACGTAGCATGTACACGTACGTACAGCGGCTAGTGTGCAAGAAAGAAAATATGGCCACGTATGTACATACGGGCGGGGTCTCGAACGCCTACTCACGCATACGTACGGCCAGGGCTTGTGTACATGGCTGGGTCGAAACGGAGAAACAGCGTCGTCGTCATGTTCATGGGGAGCCAACCGGCTGGGTCGGAGCGGAATGCGTCTTCGTGTTCATCGAGAGGGCTTGGACGGAATAGCCGATGGAAACGAGGTCTGGCGTACCGCACAATGGAGAAAGCGGCCTTGTGTTCGATCGGCCACGTTCGAAACAGGATCCTGTTCATCAGAAGGGGTCTGGCGTACCGCAAAACAGAGGAAACAGACTTGTGTTGGACCTCCTACGGTCGAAACGGGGTACTGTTGATCGGGAGGGTGTGGCGCACCACAAAACGGAGGAAACAGACTTGTGTTGGAATGCTACGGTCGAAACAGGGGTCCTGTTCATCGGGAGGGGTGTGGCGTACCGCAAAACGGGACTCCACGGGATACTGTTCATCTCCACCGTCGACCTCCTCCAGCCTCCACGGGCTACTGTTCATCCATCGTCGACCTCCTCCAACCTCCACCTGCGACTGTTCATCCACGGGCTCTTGTTCATCCAGCCTCCACCGCGTGCTACTCCACCGGCCACTGCTCAACCACCCCTCTCCACGGGCTCTTGTTCAACCACCCCTCCACGGGCTACTGTTCCTCCACCCCTCAACCGTCTACTGTTCATCCAGCCCTCCATGGGGTCCTGTTCATCCAGCCCCAACCGGTTCAATCGATCGGGGTCCTGTTCATCCAGAGGCAACACCACGGGGTCCTATTCATCCACCCCCACCGGGAACTGTTCATCCACCCCCCTGCAATGCTCACTATTCATCCAGTGGCATCATCAATCGGCTTCAGCTAGCACCAGTAGCGAAGGAATCGCTCGATCGGGTTCAGTTAACAGCCATCGATCAATCGCTCGGGTTCAGTAACACGTAGCCTGCAGTGCAATCGCTCGGTTAAGTAGGTGAACGCCTCACTCGGGTTCAGTTAGATCCCAACGCCTCGCACCCACGCGCGTGTGTATACGAGAGAAACGCGCAAACCTCCGTGCATCGCTCGGGCCCGACCACCCACCGTAACCGGGAACACCCCGATATTTTCCTCGCCCTCGCTTCTACCACGGTTTTTTCTGTCATGGACGGCCCAAAGAATGTCATGCAGCTGCGTCTGCGGCCCGCTTAGGACGAAAAGCTCATTTTCTGTCATGATTTTTTTCCATAGAAGTAGGAGCCCACCACAAATTTGATGATACCGGGTTTTGTCGCAATTATCATCATAGAAGTGTCATAAGTATGACATAATTTTTTTTCGTTCGGCCCAAAATGTCACGGATGTGTCTTTTTTTGTAGTGGTTGCCGGCACACGGCTTGGTGTTTCTTGATGTGTCTTTGGTGCTAGCCCTGCCCCTCTATTTATATGTTGAGCCTTGGGGTCGAAACTTGGAGTAAAAGCCTCCACAAAGTCGGTTTCACTCGAAAGGCAAGAGTCCTTCTCGGACTCTAGGACCAGACGCCAGGGTTCCAGGCGTCTCGACCCAAACGCCAGGGACCCTTGCGTCTGGCCCCTGGACTCCGCAAAACTTCCTTTTGCGCTTTCCAAAAACCTTGTGGGCTTTCCCCTTTGGCCCAAATAAAGTGTTCTCATACCCAAACATTTCGGCAAACATCCGGAACACCTTCCGGTGAATTCCGGAACCCTTCCGGAGACCAAACACTATTATCCCATATATCAATCTTTATCTCCAGACCATTCCGGAGTTCCTCGTCATGTCCGTGATCATATCCGGGACTCCAAACAACATTCGGTCACCAACATACATAACGCATATAATACTATATCGTCAATGAACGTTAAGCGTGCGGACCCTACGGGTTCGAGAACTCTGTAGACATGACCGAGACACCTCTCTGGTCAATAACCAATAGAGGAACCTGGATGCCCATATTGGCTCCTACATATTCTACGAAGATCTTTATCGATCAAACCGCATAACAACATACGTTGTTCCCTTTGTCATCGGTATGTTACTTGCCTGAGATTCTATCGTCGGTATCATCATACCTAGTTCAATCTTCTTACCGGCAAGTCTTACTCGTTCCATAATACTTCATCCTGTAACTAACTCATTAGTCACAATGCTTGCAAGGCTTATAGTGACGAGTATTATCGAGTGGGCCCAGAGATACCTCTCCGAAACACGGAGTGACAAATCCTAATCTCGATCTATGCCAACCCAACAAACACCTTCGGAGACACCTGTAGAGCACCTTTATAATACCCTTTTACATTGTGATGTTTGGTAGCACACAAAGTGTTCCTCCAGTATTCGGGAGTTGCATAATCTCATAGTCTGAGGAACTTGTATAAGTCATGAAGAAAGCAGTAGCAATGAAACTAACACGATCATAATGCTAGGCTAACGGATGGGTCATGTCCATCACATCATTCTCATAATGATGTGATCCCGTTAATCAAATGACAACACATGTCTATGGTTAGGAAACATAACCATCTTTGATTAACGAGCTAGTCAAGTAGAGGCATACTAGGGACTATATGTTTTGTCTAAGCATTCACACATGTACTAATTTTCTGGTTAATACAATTCTAGCATGAATAATAAACATTTATCATGAATTAAGGAAATAAATAATAACTTTACTATTGCCTCTAGGGCATATTTCCTTCAGTCCCGGCCATCCATGCGCTGTCCATTCGGCCGCAAACTCGGTTCAAACTTGGGCCAGGAATGGGTCGAAAGCGGACAGAAAACAGACCGTCATCCATTTGCGGCCGCGGGTTGGGAGGACTGATGTGTCCGTTTACCTCCAAACGGACACGGGCGGACAGGATGGGGTCGCGTGTTGGAGTTGTGAAAGTGCATTATATCGACTAGAGGGGGGTGAATAGGCGAATTTTACAAATTCGTCACTAAGGAATTTCTAGGTGAAGAAATTCCTAACTAATGACACACTATCATCAGAATAAGTACTCAGGTATAAGCATAATAGAGCAGTAGCATAGTCATCATGATGAAATGAAAACAAACACAAAGTACAGAAAGCATGATAACAGGATAAGCAGGCTGAAGACCATGTGACTGAAGATATAGGATTGAGGAAATAGAGAAAATCTTTAGTCAAAATCTTCAAATAGTAATGATCAGGTTCATCAACACAAGAATGAGGAAATGAAAGGGTTGAGGAAATAGAATCAGCTGGCTTGGTGAAGATAATGATTTGGTAGACCAGTTCCAACTGTTATGACAGTAGTACGTCTAGTTGGAGCGGCTGAGTATTTAAACTCGAGGACACACAGTCTCGGACACACGGTCCTCACCGAATTCTCCTTGAGCTAAAGTCACACAGACCTCGCCCAACACTCGTGGTAAGTCTTCATAGGTGACTTCCAAACCTTCACAGACTTGATCACTCGGCGATCCACAATTCCTCTTGGATGCTCAGACCATGACGCCTAACCGTCTAGAGGATACACAGTCCTCAAAGGTAACAAGCATCGGTTCCACACAGGGAACAATCTCTTCAGTGATGCTCAATCACTTTGGGTTTGTAGGTGTTTGGGTTTGGGTTTTGGGTTTTCCTCACTTGATGATTTTCGCTCAAAGCCCTCGGAGGATGGGATGCTCTCAATGACAAGTGTCAGTTTCTCTCGGAGCAGCCAACCAACTAGTGGTTAGGGGGCGGCTATTTATAGCCTAGGGAGCAGCCCGACATGATAAGACATAAATGCCCTTCAATGATATGACCGTTAGGTGGTAGGATATTTTGGACAGCTCATGCATAGCACAGCAACGGTCGGATTTGAGGTATCAAATTCCTCAGGGCTATCATCTTCCTCACTATGTAGGCAATTCGCACTGGCGAATTCCTAACTCCTCAGTCAAAACAAATTCCTCAGAGACCAGAAGATCTTCGTCTCTGTCACTGAAGAAATTGACTGAACTGATATGAGATTTCCAATGGCTTCACTCGAAAGAATTGGGTAGGTGTAGGATTTTGAGATGAGCATCACTTGGAAATCAGTTTCCTTAGTATTACCTCGACCCCCTTTAACAGTACAATGTTTCCTATGACTCAAGAAAGAGAAAATGAAACTACGAAAACAAAAGTCTTCACGGTTCATAATCCTTGCATGAATATCCAAGTCTTCAAGGTCACACCAATTTCTTCACTTTCAAAATCTTCAGGAGAACCAAAGTCTTCAGCTAAAGACATACATTTTTAGGGGTCGACTTTCACAGTAAATATCAAACTCCTCATCGAATTATAGAGCTTGTGTACACTCACAAACATATTAGTCCCTTAACCTATAAGTCTTCAATACACCAAAATCACTAAGGGGCACTAGATGCACTAACAATCTTCCCCTTTTTGGTGATTGATGACAAATAGGTTAAGTTCTCAACGGGGATAAATATATTAATTGAAAGTGCTCAATATTGAGGAATTTGATTGCAAGATATAGAAGAACTCCCCCTGAAGATGTACTATTTGAGGAATTTGCTTTTGATAGCAGATGCACATTGTAGAGTAATATCATGGAGATCTCCCCCTATATCTTGTAATTCATACACGCATTTAACATATCAAACGAAGAATTTGAAACACATGGTGAAGTATGGTGAAATCAACATGCGTGCATAACATATATGAGGAAATAGCATGCAGAAAAACAGTGCAAAAGTATCAGGTCACCATCGGACTTAAGTTTACAACTCGATCCAACAATTACTTCAAAAGAGCAAGAGTTGCAACTTAACAAAAAACGCCCATATAAATAGACCCGCTTGAAGACTAACTCAAATTTCTCCCCTTTGTCATCAAATGACCAAAAGGGACGAAAAGTGAGGACTAACGCCCCTGAAGAATATCATCACGAAGTTGATGGAGGAGCACCAGCATTGTTGGGGTTGGTTGTTGAAGTAGGGCCTGCCGCAGTGTCGTCCAAATCTTCATTTTCATCAGTCTCGTGCAGTGAAGAAGACGAGCTGGCCACCAAAGAAGGAACTTTGACTTTCTTGAATTTCTTTGACACCGGCTTAGACCAGTTAAAGTCCTGCTTGAAGCCCATCTGCTTAAGATCTTCTTCACCATAGAGATGAGACAGAATAGCCTAGGTGCGATCAAATACTTCATGGAGCTAGTAATGGTTCTTCTTCACTAAATTGTGTGTAGTAGTCATGTTGTGAAGAATTGAACCAAACTGATGCTTGACCCATTTGTGGTTGCGATCGACCTTCTGATGAAGACTAGGGAGAAGCTCACGATCAGTCATCACCCTTGGAGCTGTGCCTTGAGGATTTTTCTTTAAAGCATTGGAGGTAGAGTCATGAGTGGCAGAGTCATCATTGGTGGAGTAGGATGCAGCTTTGCGGAATTGTCCATCTAATGGATGAATGCCTTCATCAATAATAGTGGCCTTGCCCTTCTCATCAGCTGAGGAAAATAGTCCGCTTGAGGACTTCAATAGGGGGCAAGTAGCTGCAATGGTTAAGTGTATCAGCCTTGTAGTTGATTGAAGACCTTGATCTGATGAATTTCATGATCCAGGGAGCATAAGGCTTCAATTCAAACGGAGAAAGAGCAACATTTGCCATAGTCCTCATGAAGAAATCATGGTAGTTGATTGGAATACCATGCATGATATTGAATAGCAGATTCTTCATGATGCCAACGACTTCTTCGTCATTAGAATCGTGGACTTTGATTGGACTCAGGGTCTTGGTCAAAATTCTGTATACGGTATGAGGCACATAAAGCAATTCCGTTACGAGGAATTTGGTTCTTGGGGCTTGGCCAGACTTCAGCGGCTTCATCAACACTTGCATGAAATGATCAGAGAGCTCAGGTTCATGATAGAGGAGACGTGCACCTTCAAGGGGAGGACTGACAGGCAGGGCATGAAGAAATTCAGAGGCCAATGCTTTGAAGTGTGTGTTCTCTGTCATCCAGTCCAACACCCAAGAATTTATATCTTCATAATTGCCGATGATGCACAGCGTCGCGTAGAACTAAAGAATTAGCTCTTCATTTCAATCACATATGTCAGTGCAGAAGTTGAGTAGCCCAGCATCATGAAGAACACTGAGGACTGGTGTGAAGCAAGGCAGCGATTCCATATCCACATGAGGAATATGCTCATGGTCAAAGATCTTGTCCTTATCGAATAGCAGTGAAGAGTAGAAGTTCATGTGACTTGCTGTCCAGAAATGCTTCCTTCGAAGACGAGCAGAGTCATATGGGTTGTAGTCAGTGAAGAATACATGCTCATGAAAGAAGTCATCATCCTTGAACTTCTGCTTCTTTGAGACTGGATTCTTCAGCTTGGGCTGAGGTGTATCAGTCAATGTCTTCACCGACTCTTGAATCACAGTCTCAGGGGCCTTAGGTTGAGGAATTTTAGTTTCCACTTTAGTAGCAACCTGGGTCTCCTTTTCTTCAGCAGCATTAACATCAGCACTACTGGCTAGAATTTCTTTAGGGATGGTAAGAAGAGATGCTTGAGTTTCATCAGAGACTGTATGAATTTCTTCAGTTTGGACTAGGGACTGAGGAATCTTTTGCAGTGGGGTGAACATGGGGGAATTGGGGTGATGACTTTCCCAATAGCCATCATTCAACACTGGAGTGGTGCACCCAATGTCCACATCTTCTTCTTCATCATCAATTTCCTCAACGCCTGCCTCTTCAGACATGAACTGAGGCATGGGAGATGATACCAATGGAGTTGAAGTGACATTGTCCACTTCAATTTCCTCATCCAACTTCTCTGTTGAAGCAGCAGAAGGATCTTCTTCACCTGATTCGCTTGGAATCACATAATATTCACCAAAAGGAACGATTTCCTTTGATGGCATGCTTGAAAGAGGAACAACATCTATTGGATTTGCATAAGAGCTGGTCAAAGTATTTGCCTTCTTGGGAGCAGAAGACTCAGAGGAAGCAGATGATTTCCTTTTCTTCATTGTTGCTCGCTCCACAGCCTTGGTTTTCTTTGCTTCTAATGCAGAAGGAAGGATAGGACTTGGCATTGGCGTTGGTGCAGGAGGAGCAGAGGAAATTGGTGCAGTTTCTTTAGGCACGACTGATGCAGTCGTATTAACTTATTCAGTTTCTTCAGGCGCAGCGTCAGATGCTTCAGCTGGCCTGTCTTGTTCTTTAGGCGCAACACTAGTGGTTGCCCTGGCAATTTCTTCAGTGGTTGGAATAGCTTCATCAGCCCTGGTACTTTCAGTTTCATCGGCAGCCTGATTTTCATCAGCGGTGCTAGCATGTTCTTCAGTAGGTTGTGCAGATGCTCCAGCCTGAGGAATTTCAATGTGCGTTTGAGAAGCAACATTGGATGTAAATCCCTTTGCCATTCTGGCAAATCTGACCTTGGCTCCCGGCCATTCTGCCTTGTAGGCGGTAAATTCATCACTGAGTTTCTTGATTTCTGATTGCAGAGCAATAAGTTCATCAGGTGATAGCTTTAGAACATTTTCCTCCAGAAAGCTTTGTTTCTTGTACTGAGCTTTCTTCACAGACCTGGCTTTCTCAAATTTCCATTTTTCTTCATAAATGAAAGTCGTCAACGTATGACTTTGGCCAGGTGTGAGATTTAATTCTAGCAAGGGAGTGTTTGGGTCCTTGTGCCAGAGATCAATGTAGTACAGGATCTTCTTTGGATCCAGCATGAGTGGCACAATTCTGCCCTTGGCTCTAGCGGCCCTTTGTTGTCTGTCTCTGATGATTTCTGCTAATTCCTCATCATCAGCTTCATCTTCATCTGACGATACTTGGAAGGCAACTTGCTTCTTATGAGGACTTGGTCTTGTGCCTCGTTTAGCAGTAGCCTTGGTCTTCAGCAAAGTGGGGCCTGTTGAGGACTGAGGAGGAGCTGAAGAACTTGCAGATGTTCCTGAAGCAATTGAGATGCTTGTGGTCCTTTGGCAAGAGGCGATATGCACAAGTGCCAAGGACTTTGTGGAGGAGCTGAGGGTTTTGCAACTTGAGGAACTAGAGCAGCTTGAGGAATATGTCATGAGGGCATAGATGAGCTTGGCCGTGAGGGCATTGCCGAGGAAGGTGGTTTCCGAGCAGGCTTCTTAGGCATAGACTTCTTGCTTGTGTAGGCCTCAGCAGTAGCAGCAGCTGAGTCTTCGATGAATTTCCTCACTGCTTCCTTGGCCTGTTTGGCCAACTTGGCTTGCCGCTTGGCCCATTCATCAGCATAGTCCTCACCACGCTTGAGGCTAGTGGGATCAGCAATTTGTCCAGGTGCCAACGAAGGTCTTGGCAAGGAGGGTGAAGAGCGAATTTCTCCATGTACTCTAGAGTAACATATCTGTATTCCCTCCATTCTCGTGCCCATCTTCGTTCAATCCTCTGAATGCGCACCTTGCGCTCATTCTTCGTTTCTTTTCTGTGAGTTGCCTCATCAGGAGTGCAATACCCTGCATAGATGTCATCAGGGATTTCAAAGGCGGTGTTCACTTATAGTTTCTTCCCTCCCTTCTGAGGTTTCTTGCCATCTGCCATTTTCTTTAGCTGAGATTTTGAACAATTGAGTTCTTTGAAGAGGTACGCAGTTTTTCTTTAAGGAACACTGCAAATGAGTTAAGTTGATGAGAACCTAGTGATTCAGCAGCGGACATGTGTACCCGTGAACAGAGTATAGGTGCGAAGAATTTGGAGAGGTCATATGCGTTTTCAGAAGTTTTTGCAAAAAGGAACAAGTTTGAGGAATTAGACCAGATATGTCTTGAGGAATTTTACTAAGCTTTCTTTGACTTAGGTTCTAGAGTTGTATGGATTTTAGAAATTAACACAATTGAGGAATCTTGAAGAAAAATGTCGCTTAGAGAAACAGATCAAGAACAGATGATTGTGTGAGGTCTTTAAAGTGGAGAAGTTGAAGAATAAACACCTTTTGAAGATTTTATTGAAATCATCAGAATCAACAAAGGTAGTAAAAGTAACTTTTAATTACCCATGACGAAGAACACGACAAACTGGGAGTGTTAGATTGGAAGTTCGTCACTCCAGATCTTCCACGCCCTAACTTGGCAGAGGAAGACACCTACGGCGGCGGCGGAGTGAAGATATCCGCGGCCGGCATGAGTACGATGGCGACGAGGTCGAGGCAGTGAAGCTCTTCCTCACCGGCAATGATGAAAGTAGCGATGGTGCTAGGGCTTGAGAGCTCGAGCGAGGGGAGTGAGTTCGAGCGGGGTAAATGTAGTCTGAGGAGGTTGAGGGGTATTTATAGCCGAGGTGGAAAAAAACGCTCGCCCGAGGAAAATAGACGAATGTGCCCCTGACCCTTCTCATCCCAGCGACATGTGTCACCCACGTACAGAGTGGTGGAGATCGTGGGTGAATAGATAAATCTTTTCGTGGGATGTGGAACGGTTTGAGCAACAAAAGATGAAAATTCAGATAAGAAAATTCTAATGTTTTGTTCGTAAATTCTTCAGCTGACAAGGACACAGTGAAGATTTTGAAAGGGTTTCAAATAGAACGCACATGAAGAATTTGTGAACAGACTGGGTTGAGTTTAGAATAGAGGGGGAAAGGGTCTGATTACATTCACTTAGCACAAAAGGTAACTTGAAGAATTAGCAATAAGTGAATGATGTTGAGGACATAAAACTCAAGTATATATACAATCAATGAAGAACAACGACGGAAAGAGTGAAGACAATGCAAAGTTGAAGAAATTGAACAATTGAGGAATTTCAAAAATGAAGAAAAACTCAAATTGAAGATTTTAAACTTTGGTTGGTGGTGTAACCCACCGTATAAGAATGATGATTTCAGACACCGCGTACAATTGTCGTAGGGTTTGAGAATCAAATTCTTCATTAATTTCTTCACACTTAGAGGGTTAGTCTTCATTGATTGAAGAAAAACGTTACTTCGTGTGTTGCACATCTAAGTCATCAAATTTGCATAAGTGTTAGGATGTGTGTCTTTTTCAAAAAACATTCGAAGATTCTAAGATATTTAGCTCACACTGCAACTTGCTAAATCTCTTCTCATCCAAGGGCTTTGTGAAGATATCGGCCAGCTGATCTTCAGTATTTGCATGGTCGATGGAGATGTCGCCCTTCAACAAATGGTCACGGAGAAAATGATGACGAATCTGGATTTGCTTTGTCTTCGAGTGCTGAACTGGATTGTGAGCAATCTTGATAGCACTCTCATTGTCGCAGTAGAGTGGCACATTCTTCACATTGATGCCATAGTCCTTGAGGGTTTGCTTCATCCATAGCAATTGAGCACAACAAGATCCAGCAGCAATGTACTCAGCTTCAGCAGTAGAGAGTGATACGCAATTCTGCTTCTTCAAGGACCAACATACCAAGGATCGTCCGAGGAAATGACATGTTCCTGATGTTGACTTGCGGTCCACCCAATCACCAGCATAGTCAGAGTCAAAATATCCAATGAGATCAAAAGAACAGCCCTTGGGATACCATAATCCAAGTTTTGGAGTGTGAGCTAGATATCGAAGAATATGCTTCACAGCCTTATGGTGTGATTCCTTCGGTGTAGCTTGAAATTGGGCACACATGCAAACACTAAGCATAATATCCGGCCTAGATGCACATAGGTACAATAAAGAGCCAATCATGGAGCGGTATACCTTTTGATTGAAGTCTTTACCATTTTCATCGGTGCATAGATGGCCATTTGTGGGCATAGGGATTTTGACGCCTTTGCAGTCTTGCATGCCGAATTTCCTTAACATATCCTTGAGGTATTTCTCCTGAGATATAAATATGCCATTGTGTTGTTGACGAATTTGAAGACCTAATAAGAATTTCAGTTCTCCCATCATGGACATTTGATATTCCTCACTCATCATATAGGCAAATTCGTCACTGTAACGTTGGTTAGTACAACGAAAGATAATATCATCAACATATATTTGGCACACGAATAATTCATCATCATATGCTTTGGTGAAAAGAGTTGGGTCAAGTGAACTGGGTTTGAAGCCTTTCTTCATGAGGAATTCCTTCAATGTGTCATACCATGCCCAAGGTGCTTGCTTGAGGCCATAGAGGGCCTTGTTGAGTCTATAGACGTGATCTGGAAATTTTGGATCCTCAAAACCTAGTGGTTGAGCAACATATACTTCTTCCTCAAGCTTACCATTGAGGAATGCACTTTTTACATCCATTTGATGTAAGATGATATTATGATGGTTAGCATAAGCAAGCAATATGCGAATAGCTTCAAGTCTAGCAACAGGTGCAAAAGTTTCATCGAAATCAATTCCTTCAACCTGTGTGTAGCCTTGAGCTACAAGACGAGCCTTATTCCTCACCACAAGGCCATTTTCATCTTGTTTGTTGTGGTAGATCCATTTGGTACCGATGATGTTGTGCTTGCGTGGGTCTGGTCACTTCACAAGCTCCCACACATTGTTGAGCTCGAATTAATGCAATTCATCTTGCATGGCTTGAATCCATTCAGATTCCATGAATGCTTCATCAACTTTAGTGGGCTCTGTGATAGAGACAAACACAAAATTCCCACAAAAGTTAGACAAGTGTGAAGCTTTTGAGAGCGTGAGAGGACCTGGTGCGTTGATGTCGCTGATGATTTTCTCAATCCGCACTTCATTTGCAATGCGAGGATGAGCCGGTTGACGACTTTGCTTAGGCCCAGCAATTTCTTCAGGGCCATTTTCTTCAGTAGCACCAGCATGATTGTCTTCACGATCTAGAATGACTTCTTCAGGAGATTCATCAGTAGGGATTATATCCTCAGTAGCTTTGAGCTTGATGGATTCCTCAGGTGACACTTCATCTAGCACAGGAGGTAGGTGCTCTCTTTGTGAGCCATTAGTTTCATCGAACCGCACATCTACAGTTTCAACAATCTTGTGATGATTGATGTTGAAGACTCTGTAGGTGTGCGAGTCCTTTCCGTAACCAAGCATAAAACCCTCATGTGCTTTCGGTGCAAATTTAGAGTGATGGTGAGGATCTCTAATCCAGCATTTAGCACCGAAGACTTCGAAATAACTTACATTGGGTTTCTTATCAGTGCGGAGTTCATAAGAGGTCTTTTTGAAGAATTTTGTGAAGATATACACTGTTGATGATGTGGCATGCAGTATCAATAGCTTCTGGCCAAAAACAATGTGGTGTCTTGTATTCATCAAGCATAGTGCGAGCCACCTCAACAAGAGTTTTGTTCTTGCGCTCCACAACGCCATTCTACCGAGGAGTATAGGGAGCAGATAACTCGTGATTAATACCAAGTATATCAAGATATTCATCGAGACCAGTGTTCTTGAACTCAGTTCCATTATCACTCCTGATATGCTTGATTTTCACACTGAAGTTCATAGAAGCTCTTGAGGAAAATCGTCTGAAGACTTCCTGCACTTTATTTTTGTAAGTGATGATATGCACTCACGTATAATGAGAATAATCATCAACAATGACAAAGCCATATAATGATGCAGAACTAGAGAACATGGCATAATGAGTAGGACCAAAGAGATCCATATGAAGTAATTCAAAGGGACGAGAAGTGGTCATGATAGTCTTCGAGGGATGCTTGGCTCTGGTGATCTTTCCAGACACACACAAAGATGATCTTTGAGGAATTTGACACCCTCGATGCCAATGACATGCTTCTTCTTCACGAATGTATGCAAGTTCCTCATCCCAGCATGACCAAGTCGTTGATGCCATAACCAGCCTTTCGAAGCTTTTGCCAATAGACATGTCGCAGGCTGTGGTCCTGCAGAGAAATCAACAGTATACATATATATTGCCTAAAGCCTTCGAAGACTTCGGATTTGTCAGATTCCATTAGCACAATGCAACGATATTTGCCAAACATGACAACCATATCAAGATCACAAAGCATTGAGATAGACATGAGGTTGAATCCTAAGGACTCGACAAGCATGGTTTTGTCCATGTGTCTATCCTTTGAGATCGCAACCCTACCTAGACCCAATACCTTGCTTTTGCCTTTGTCAGCGTAGGTGATATGCTTCAGATGAGATGGAGATAAATCAGTATCCATCAATAAGTTCCTGTCATTGATCATGTGATTTGTGCATCCATTGTCGAGGACCCACTCAGTAGCTTTGGGTTGTTCATCCTATAGAGGGATTAGTGCAACTTATGAACCCATATACTTCATCAGTGAAGAATATGATATCAATTTCGTCAATAGTAACAGATATAGCAATATGAGGACGTGAGAAATGAGTGATTCATTTATTCGTAATTAGCTTGTGTCCATTCAAGCATATTCAGGTCTCCAGCAAATTCTTCAGACGATTAAACTCGTCTGGAGACCTGACCCAGCATAAGAGATTAGTTCTTTTTCTTCATCACCCACATCTAGAGGGGTGGCAAAGAGTTCATCATTCTGCGAGCTCCATAAGAAAAAGATGGCATTGAAGCCAGTGCACTTCGTTTCATAGAAGAGTGGTTAGGTTAAGCATATGAATAAGCAGAGAAATTCTTTGAGGACTTATGAACATAATGGTTTGATGAACAATGCACATATTCATAGCCTTTAGACTTTCCCTGCGAAATAGAAGTGTTAGCACGGTGATGTTCATATGAGGATTTTGACCCACATGAGGAATTTGATCCAGATGAAGAATTTGGTCCATATGAGGGCTTGGATCCTGTGACGCCCGGATAATTACGCTATAGTAATTCTCTGCTAATGATGCCACGCCACTTCGATTACTGCTAATAATCTCGCGATAGTTCAAAAATGATCCAAATTCAAATTTAAAATAAAGGCAAACAACAATTTTTTTTAAAAATTAAAACAAATGTTTGTGAGATGACATATAATGAATAGGTAATTGTCGTGATGAAACCACATTTTTTAAAGGTTTAAATGCACTAAAGTAATTAAAACAGTAGGTAAAACAATCAAATAAATGTGTATTTTGTAAAATAACAAACTATTCATTTAGTTGCCCAAAAGTTAATGGGGCAGTAGCATAATGATTAGTAATAAATTGTGAACTATTTTTATACTTTATAATCTAAAACAATTTAAAACTAAAAGAAAACAATTAAACAAGAACTATAAAGAAAAATAAGAAAAGGAAAAGACTAAATAGAAGAAGTCCAACTCCACCTCGGCCCAACTGGGCGTTAGCCCAGCTGGGCAGCCCACCCCCGGCCTACACATACACCCCACTACCTGAAACCCTAACCCAACGAGACCCCACTCCCCCCACTCTCCCACACGTCTCTTCCCCACCTCTCGATCTTGTTCTGGATCAGGAAGGGGGAACGCCCCCGACGCCGCCAGACCTCGTCGTCGCCCATGTGCTCTCTGTCATCCTCGCGCCCCGCCGAGGCATCCAGAAGCTCCGCCAGCGACCGCTATGTCCTCCTCGACCATGAGCTCAAGCTGGGGACCCCTACATCGTCGGGATCGATCTCCATTTACCTCGGACCACCACTAGCGTTCGTCTTCGATTCCGGCGCCGTCGAGCCCTCCCCGAGCCCACTTAGCACCTCTATAGGCTCGTTGTGAGCCCCTCTACCGATTCCTTACCTCTCCCCTTCGAGTCCCTCATCATAGGAGCCCCACCCGAGTTAGGCCGCCGTGGCCGGAGCTTCGCTTCGGCGTGCCTTGGCCGCGCTCCCGATCTACCCTCAGGCCGTCCTTGGCCGCGCCCGCATGCGTGAGTTCGCGCTCCCGCGCGCCTCTAGCCCCTCCCCTCACGCGGCTGCTCGCCACACTCCCGCACACGCGCGCCCAGCCGTGCCACCCCTGATGTGTTGCTGCTGTGCTACAGGCCCTTGCTAGCTGCCGTTGTTGCTTCTCTGCCGCCTAGCACCACATCGCCGGAGGCCGCCGCTGCCCCCTGCGCGCCCCACCGCTCGTAGCTGCGTCCGCCTCAGCTGGCGGCGTCCACCTCCTCCCGGGCCTGCTCGCGCCCCCAGTGCCGAGCCTTCCCCCGGCCAGCACCATGGCCGCCGGCGTCGTACTCAATGAGTACGTACATGCGGGCACAGCCTCACCAGAGGCCGATTTGGGCCACTGGCACATGGGCCCGACCCCCCTGTTAATTAGGGAGCCCCTAATTAGTTTAGCCCAAAACCCCCTAATTAAGCTAAGTAAATTTAGTCAAGAACCTGTTAATTAAAATGAGTCCGTGACAATTGGGACCCACATACACTGTTCACTTTGGACTAGTCAAAATATTGACTGGGTCAACCCAACCCCTGGCCCCACATGTCATAAACATGCACACATTGCTGGGTACACTACTGTGTACCCATAGCAATTTGTCTATTTGTTATTTCGAATTAAATTAAATGCAGAAATTCCAGAATTTATTTAAATCTTTGAAAAATCATATAAAATAATATGTAACTCAAATGAAAATACTTTGTACATGAAAGTTGCTCAGAACGACGAGACGAATCCGAATGCGCAGTCTGTTCGTCCACTACACATCCCTAGCATAGCGAACCTGCAACCTTTCCCCTCGGTTTGTTTGTCCGAATATGCCAAACACTGGGAATACTTTCCCGGATGTTTCCCCCCTTCACCGGTATCACCTATCCCCGCGTTAGGTCAACCCTACCACAACGTATTGACGCGTCTTGCTTTGTGTTACATTTGATTGCTCTGTTATTTATTGTGTTTCCCCTCCATTACTTCTTTCCGGTAAACTTCGAGATCACTGTCAATGTTCGTGTGTTCGACTACATCGAAGATGACCCCTCCTTCTTGCCAGAGCAACCAGGTAAGCCCCTCCCTTGATCACCAGATATCGCCTATTCTTCTCTCTACTGCTTGCATTAGAGTAGTGTAGCATGTTACTGTTCGGTTAATCCTATTCTGTTGCATAGCCTGTCATTGTTGCTACAGTTGTTGATACCTTACCCACAATCCTAAATGCTTAGTATAGGATGCTAGTTTATCATCAGAGGCCCTACATTCTTGTCAGTCTGCCTTGCTATACTATCGGGCCATGATAAGTCGGGAGGTGATCACGGGTATATACTATACATACATACATACTATACAGATGGTGACTAAAGTTGGGTCGGCTCGTTGAGTACCTGCGGTTGATTCACGGATTGGGGGCTGAAAGGACATACTTTCCCGATGGCCCTCTGAGTGGATCTTTGTGGCAGAGCGACATGGCAGGATGAGACCACCTAGGTGAGAGGTGGGCCTGGCCCTGGTCGGTGTCCACGGTTACTTCATAAATAACACGCTTAACGAGATCTTGGTATTTGATCTAAGTCTGGCCACTAGCCTATATGCACTAACCAACCATGCTGGAACAGTTATGGGCACTTGACGTCGTGGTATCAACCGAAGCCTTCTAGACATCAGCGACCAAGCGGCGCGCCGGATTGGACTGGAACACCTGCTCTTGTATTAGGGAGGCTAGGTTTGTTTCCGGCCGCCAATGCAACGTGCAGGTGTGCAATGGGCGATGGGCCCAGACCTCTGCGCACTTAGGATTTAGTCCGGCGTGCTGACCTCACTATTAAACCTAGGTGGGTCTGTGATGTGTTGATCTTCTGAGGCCGGCATGACCCAAGAAAGTGTGTCTGGCCAGAGGGATCAAGTGTGTTAGGAAATGTGGTGCTCCCCTGCAGGGAAGTTTATCTATTCGAATAGTCGTGTCCCTTGGTAAAAGGACGACCCGGAGTTGTACCTTGACCTTATGACAACTAGAACCGGATACTTAATAAAACACACCTAGACAAGTTCCAGAGACAACCCGGTGATCGCTTTCCCACAGGGCGACGAGGGGAGGATCCCCGGGTAGGATTATGCTATGCGATGCTACTTGGAGGACTTCAATCTACTCTCTTCTACATGTTACAAGACGGAGGCTGCCAGAAGCGTAGTCTTCGATAGGACTAGCTATCCCCCTCTTATTCTGGCATTCTGCAGTTCAGTCCACCGATATTGCATCTTTACACATATACCCATGCATATGTAGTGTAGATCCTTGCTTGCGAGTACTTTGGATGAGTACTCACGGTTGCTTTTCTCCCTTTTTCCCCTCTTTTTCCTCTTCTTCGCGGATGCCGCAACTAGACGTCGGAGCCCCAGACGCCATCGTCGACGATGACTCCTACTACACTGGAGGTGCCTACTACTATGTGCAGGCCGCTGACAATGACCAGGAGTACTTTAAGAGGATTCCAAGCAGGAGGTCTGCGCCTCTTTCGATCTGTATCCCAGTTAGTGCTAGCCTTCTTAAGGAAAACTTGTTTAACTTATGTCTGTACTCAGATATTGTTGCTTCCGCTGACTCATCTATGATTGAGCACTTGTATTCGAGCCCTCGAGGCCCCTGGCTTGTATTATGATGCTTGTATGACTTATTTTATTTTTAGAGTTGTGTTGTGATATCTTCCCGTAAGTCCCTGATCTTGATCGTAAACATTTGCGTGCATGATTAGTGTATGATTAAATCGGGGGCGTCACAAGTTGGTATCAGAGCCGACTGCCTGTAGGAATCCCCTTCCACACTCTTTGGCTGAAGTCGAGTCTAGTCACTATAAAACTTTTATTAACATGGTTGTGTGTCTTACGGGCCCACGTCGCCATTTGGATGGTATTAGGATCTTTTAGTCATCGGCCTTTACTCTAGGACTCGGATCTCTCCTCTATTCGGGTTAAATGATTTTACTAACACTGGCTCTAGGTTCTCGTAACTACTTCCTCCCGAAGAGCCCTCGCTCCAGATGATTGCTTAGTGCACCAGAAGATTTCGAAGATACTCTATGATGTTCTCCCGAGACACTTGTGCCCACCGCCCTTACAAACTCCCTACCACTGTTATATCCTTATGAATAACTGTAAACACCTGCCATTCTTACATTCAGTCCCATTGATCTTGTTATTACAAGATGCCCCGAACTGCTCTCCGTTGCTCCGAGAATCCTTTGAACTTACTACCTTGCAGTTCTTACCACATGAATACACCCTACGGATAATTTCTTGCACTTACCAAGTATCCAATCATCCTTAGTTGATCCATGTAATTCACAAAAATTCTTTGAGATGCTATTCGACCTTCTAAAAATCCTCGGCACCTTATTGCTACTGAAGTTCTTACCTTCCTGTGTTATGGTTAATTCCATATATCTAGTAATCTTCGTTGGCATCCTTTGTCATTATCATTTTGGGTCTATTGATTCAATATGTTGCGAATGCCCGCAATCATCAGATGATCCTTATGAATTATCTTTCCGGCTCAGCCATCATTTTTAACTCGAGCTGGTTCTCGACCAATCAAATTGCCGTCGATTGTACCCATTAGACTATTCAACTTATCCATCCCTAATCAGAGCGTTGCTTCTGATCCCTTGACTGGGAATTCATAATTCTTGTGCAATTGAGCTTTGAGTTAGTCAGTTTTTTCTATAATTTAACCCTCTTGCATTCTTTCTTCTTCTGGTTGAGTATGATACTCACATCAGATCCCTTGTGGACCACTAGTTACTTTACCGGATTTTATCCGACAACATCCTTCCTATTCAATAACTTCGTGAGTCTTTTCTCGGATACATAATGCCTTTGGTAAATTGTATTATCTGCCTTGTCGAACATGCTCTGCTTTCGAGCTTGTGTTATTTACTCCTTAAGTTTGTGGTATACGTTCCTAAGAGGCCCTGATGGGTTGAACCTATGCCTTTTCAAATCTGTGTGAACCCGGAAACTACTATGGGTCATACTCTACTGATGTTATGTCAGATAAAATTTCAACTCTGCAACTTCATTGAAGGCGAGAAGTGAATGAAAGGTTATGCATTAGAGAAGTGGGAGTCGACCTTGAACTTTGTGTTCATGCCCATGGACACGATGTAGATCTTATCATGGAAGCTTCTTGTGATAATAATATTCCCCTTGTTATAAGTTCATCTTGTATCTATGTTTGGTCCTTTGCAGTCGTTGTTCCGACCATGATTGATTCTCCTTTGATTCTATTTCTTGGGCAGGTTAAAGTACTTGCATTCTGCAGATCAATACACCTGCCCAACCTCTATTTTGATCTACCTTCGAGTATCACCCCCTGGTATCTCGAGGATATCAACCGATTGCACTACATCTTATGCATTTCTGATGAAGTAGTGCCTTTCCCCAGCATAGTCACTCCACGGGTTTTGGGTTGTCGTCAACCGAGAACATCGATTAGTGAATCAAATCACCCCTGTGATTTGGCACTCCTAGTACTTTGTGGTTGAGAAGTTTAGTACTCCATCGCGTTGTTCCTAGCCTGATCGGCTATATCATTTTGTGCTAAATTTTAACTGTGCTACCTGGTCCTTCCCGGAGCACAATTTTCGACGATGAAATAACCTTACTATCCAGCAATTTCCTTGTCATACCCTTTCACTTTAAACAACAAGCTTGATTTTGAGTTTGTGTCATAACCGTGGTTCCAATAACATCTTGCTTCATCATTCCTTTGACTTGATGTCATCGCTGATTGATTACATCTTCATGAAATATCTCGACAAAATTTGTCGTGATCATCATCTACATTTTGAATCCTTCCAGAATATCAATCAAATTCGTGATGACAAGTACCATCCTTGCCCCTCGATGATTTGTGTTATCATCAACAACATTATTGCTTTCCCTCCAACACAAACTTGTTCATGTTTTGTGTTATACCTGGAGATCCTTGCTATCCAGCAATTAATCTTCTTTATCTTGGAGTATTACCATCTTTTATGTCAAGAATGTCGTGAGAATTTCACCATCCCTTATGAAATCTTGGTACAAGTGATACTTCTTGCCAATTTCAGTTCAATCCTTGGTCCCCGTGTTGTTTCTAACCGGAAAATCGACAATTGAACTATGATGTGCGAAGTCAAAAGTTCTAGCAACCCTATTGCTTTGAATTTAATGGTAGACATTACATTCTTAGGCCATTGGTTATCGAATCACCATTCTAACATTGATCATACTACCTAAGCCCATATTTCGGATGCACCTTTCAGCCAATGTTTAATTGTGTTATGTTTTTCCCTCTAGCATACATCATTATATCATTTGATATGACAAATGTTATTGCCTTGTTCACATAATTGTGGAAATCCATCCTTTTGGAAATCTCGATGATATGTCGCTGAGTCCATCAGGCACCTCCTCATCCTCTCCTTGGTTTAATGCTAACTCTGGTTTTGGAACTTGCTTCCAAGGTTCATTTCTCGAGAATCTTCCAATGTCATTTCGTCGATTTGTGTTGCACCTTTTCTTCTCAGACATCCTGAGTTTGAGGTATCATGACACCAATCAGATCTGAATCTCGGTCAGATATGATGGTTGGGACAACTTTCCAGGAGTTATGATGTTGGTCCTTTGATGCCCCGGTAATATGATGTCATGCCTAACACCCCCTGGCTGGAGGACCTATCATTATAATTTCTTTTGCAAGGATAGCCATTCGCCCATGAGGAAATTGTAAGACTTATTCTATAAGTTGTTCCTGATGGATCCTTTGGGTATCCAAAGTCTGATCTTTACCTAGTGGCCATGTCAATTCTATCCCGAAGCATATTTGTGGTACTCCGATTTTCAACAAGAACATTTGAAGCCCAATGTTAAATGTTTCTTGCTCAATTATCCAAACACCATTGTATGGGCAATGTCATGAAAATTCTCCCCCCTTTCCTAAAGGCTTTTCTACGTTATACCCTGTCATGGATATCATGCTCTGCTTGTCCTTGGGAAGGATATACCCCTGAAATATGTATTTAAACACATTTTCCTTTCCATTGTTCTATTTAAATTGATAATTGTATTATCCTTTCCATTGATTGGTTTAACCTTTTTTGAGGTCTATATGATCTAAGCAGTAGCATTCTACTGCTTATGTAAACACCTTGTTGTACCAGTATGTCCGTGAGACCCTGTTACTTTTGCCGATGACATTCTGGTAACCATCGATAGACAAGAACTTTGCCTATTGGTCCGCCTCGTTCAACGAGCAGGAAAATAGTTCTCTTCGTCCCTCGCCCTTGGTACCGACATTGTTGCCGACATAACTGATAGGCTACACTCTAACATGTTTTGCTATCGTGACCGTGCAAGATGTCAACGCCCTTCCTACTTTTAACCACATGGTGGCCCATAACCCACGGTTCCACGGGATTGAAACCTGACTCTCCTGTAAACCCCCTGTTTCCATAGTTATTCCTCGCGCGTGGCCTCGTATGTAATTCACGAGTCACCTTCCGAGAGATCATCAATTCTGGTATCAGGCACAATACTTATTTCCGTTGCTTTGAGCCCCTTTCTCGCCCTATTTCAGGCATCGAACGATTGCCTACCCGCTTGAAACTTCTTATTGTACCTTATTACTTTGCTCTCAATATTTTCTTAAGTTTCAACTTGAGAGTTACTTTCTACCATATTCCCTGAGTTATAAACCAGATAACCACCTTGTAGAGTTTCGTTCTTCCAAAGCTACCCCTTATCATTTTTGTAAGTACGATGGAGTTCCCGAAGAAAGTATGCCAACTTCATCATGATGACCTCAGGCTGAAATATGAAGACATCAGCATTGTGGATTGACCACCTCGAGGAGAGCAACTAAGACCGAGAACACTCGCTAGAATTTCGTAACCAGAACCTTCCCCCTTACGCCTCTTAAATCTCGGGACAAGATTTCTTGTAGTGGAGGAGAATTGTGACGCCCGGATAATTACGCTACAGTAATTCTTTGCTAATGATGCCACACCACTTCGATTACTGCTGATAATCTCGCGATGGTTCAAAAATGATCCAAATTCAAATTTAAAATAAAGGCAAACAACAAAAGTTTTAAAAAATTAAAACAAATGTTCGTGAGATGACATATAATGAATAGGTAATTGTCGTGATGAAAACACATTTTTTTTAAAGGTTTAAATGCACTAAAGTAATTAAACAGTAGGTAAAACAATCAAATAAATGCCTTTTGTGTTTTGTAAAATAACAAACTATTCATTTAGTTACCCAAAAGTTAATGGGGCAGTAGCATAATGATTAGTACTAAATTGTGAACTATTTTTGTACTTTATAAACTAAAACAATTTAAAACTAAAAGAAAACAATTAAACAAGAACTATAAAGAAAAATAAGAAAAGGAAAAGACTAAATAGAAGAAGTCAAACTCCCCCTCGGCCCAACTGGGCGTTAGCCCAGCCGGTCGGCCCACCCCCGGCCTACACATACACCCCACTACCTGAAACCCTAACCCAACGAGACCCCACTCCCCCCACTCTCCCACGTCTCTCCCCCACCTCTCGATCTCGTTTTGGATCGGCAAGGGGGAACGCCCCCGACGCCGCCGGACCTCTTTGTCGCCCACGCGCTCTCTGTCGTCTTCGCGCCCCGCCGAGGCGTCCAGAAGCTCCGCCAGCGACCGCTACGTCCTCCTCGACCACGAGCTCAAGCTGGGACCCCTACATTGTCGGGATCGATCTCCATTTACCTCGGACCACCGCCGCCGTTCGTCTTTGATTCCGGCGCCGTCGAGCCCTCCCCGAGCCCACTTAGCACCTCTACAGGCTCGTTGTGAACCCCTCTGCCGATTCCTTGCCTCTCCCCTTCGAGTCCCTCGCTATAGGAGCCCCACCCGAGTTAGGCCGCCGCGGCCGAAGCTTCGCTTCGGTGTGCCTTGGCCGCGCTCCCGATCTACCCTCAGGCCGTCCTTGGCTGCTCGCCGCACTCCCGCACGCGCGCGCCCAGCCGTGCCACCCCTGTTGCGCTGCTGCTGTGCTGCAGGCCCTTGCTAGCTGCCGCTACTACTGCTCTGGCCGCCTAGCACCACATCACCGGAGGCTGCCGCTACCCCCCCTGCGCGTCCCACCGCTCGCAGCTGCGTCCGCCTCAGCTGGCGGCGTCCACCTCCTCCCGGGCCTGCTCGCGCCCCTGTGCCGAGCCCTCCCCCGGCCAGCACCATGGTCATCGGCGTTGTACTCTATGAGTACGTACGTGTGAATAGCTCCCATGCGACGTAGTTGGTGTGAATTGTCTCTCATGCGACGTAGTTGGTTGTAATTGCTCTCATGCGACGTCTTCGTTGGAAAAAATGGCTCCCATGCGACACTGCTGCCTAATCCAAAGACACATGTTTAAAACTCGAATCAGGTGAGCGGGACCCACAGCATGGGACCCACTAACTTATCCAACTCAGCATTGGTCAGGTGAGCGGGACCCACAGCGTGGGACCCACTAACTTATCCAGGTCAGCATTGGTACAAGAGGACATCGAGCCGTGCCCCGAGCCGTGCAGCACCCGAGCCCATCCTCCCCCCTTCCCCTCCCCGACCGTTGTTGTTCTTTTTCTCCGGCGACGACGCGCAGCAACGCCGTTCCGGGCCGCGACCTAGCAATGTCGAGCTCCGCTTCAGCCTCCCGCCGCTCATGGCCGCGCTATGGCGTAGTGCCCATGACAAGATGCCCTGCATGCCCACGTATCGCACCCCTGAAGCGGCTAGTCACAACGACCGACAAGAATGGCAACCTTGGGCGGGAATTCGTGAAATGCGAGAGCAAACCAGAGCAGGGAAAGGTGAGATTTTACTTCTCAATATGCCAATTTTGGTTTTTGTCTCCCAATTTCATATTTGCCCATTTTTCCCCATCGGATTTGGAATTTAGGGTTCATCTTTCCGATTTCAGAAATTGAAGCAATGCACCCATTTTGAGTGGCTAGATGAGTACATAGAGCGGATTCAATTGGAGGGTGCATCAGGGGAGCTCGATTTACTGTTGGAGGCGGAGAAGTTGGGCAAGTTTGGATCGGGCGCATCTGGATCCGGGGCCCCTGGATCTGGCAATTCCATCGGGGGCGCCCGCCCTTCCATTGGTGCTACTGTGGGGGATGCAGGAGTGACGGCAGAGCTGAAGAAGCTGAACAAGCAGATGAAGAAACTCATCAAATTGCAGAAGCAGGGCAATTTGATGGGGCTCATGGCCGCACTTTTTTATGTTTGTGTAATTGGTCTCGCATTTGTTTATGTGATGATAATTAGTCGTAAGTGAATAGATTGGGCATCATTTGTAATCGGGATGATATGTACATTTGAATAAAAGTGTTGCGCTGTATGAATTCAGCATGTCCTCTCCACTCTGTTTCGGCCCCGTTTTTTATTTCTTCAGTTCGTCATCAGTTTCAGTTTCAGTGGTAGAGGGAGAAAAGGAAAAAAAGGTTCGTCCACAGTTGCCCGAAAAGGCCAGGCCCATATAGAAGTTAGGCAGGGCCGAATAGAACATATCCAGGCCCATTGATAAAAGGAGTGCAAAAAAATGCACACGGTCATTGACATCGATATATCTTTTCGGCTTTAGATCATTTCACAAATTTTAAGTTTCCTGCAGTCACCTTTTTTGAGATAACTCATCTGATAATTATTTGAGATATTTTTATGCATAAGCTATTTGAGATAATTATTTGAGCAGTCTTTGTGAACCAAAAAAGTTGCAATTGTTTGGTTCTAGTTTATTTCAACCAAGCACCATTTCTTAATATATTTTTTTACTTGTGCTATGGTGTTTTCAAAGTTTTTACTCGTGTGTTTCAACCGAAAAAGGTTGTGCCCAAAAAGAAGACATCTAGTGTGCCCCTAGTAGCATCTCCTTACAACATAGAGGGGCATCCCCTTACAACCAGGGGCGGATCCATACTTGGTCATGGGTGTACACCCAAATCTTTTGGCTAGACATTTTTATATATGGTGTACACTTTAATACATTCAGTGCCCAAATGACCTTTCTCGCTAATGCCATGTTTGGCAGCAAAAAATGACATAGCAAGCATGATTTAAACATCAAACAACACTTGCGCATGTCATCAGCACCAGATAATTAGCATTTTTCTTGCCCATTGTCTTCAAATGCATTGTATACCAACTGTATGATTATGTAGTACAGTACATAATCTTTATTGTCAATTTCTTGGTAACGTACATTTTAGATACCAGATCAATTGTTTTTTAGTACACATGGCCACATAAATAAAATGCAATGGAGAAACTTTAGGACCGAAAAAACATATAGATAGATAGTGGGGCATCGGGTACCCTAGTAGCATAGATAGATAAAACATATAGAGGGGCATCCCCCCACTACATATAGTTCATAAAACATGAAAGTAAAATAATTAAAACTAGATATATAAAAGACACGGGCACACACGCCCGAACCAACACAAACACAAACTAGAGCCCCAAACTAGATAGATAGAAGACTCGCCCCTTGAACAACTCCTTGGCCCCTCCTCCTTGACACTCCTTGGCCCCTCCTCCTTGGGCCCCTCACTCGTCATCCTCCGGCATCTGGTAGGGGAGGGTGTGCATGCCATTGGGGTGAGGGAAGATGTGGTGGAAGTTGGTGAAGATGTTGTAGGTCGTGAACGCGATAAACTCGCATCCACACCAGAACACCTGGCCGAGGAGGTGGTGAGCGTCGTAGGGGTTGGTGAAGGTGACGTGGAGGCCGATGACGAGGCCGTTGGCGTTGCCATCGTACTGCTCGTGGAGGTGGAACATGGGCGGAGTGCCCGGAGGGAGGTGGCGGTAGCCGGCTTGGAGGAAGAAGCGAGCGAACTCTCTAGGGCCCCTCCACCTAGAGATGGCCCACACCCTCAGGCTATTCTCGACGACGACTCCGGCCGGGTACTGCCTCTCCGGCACGGTGGGAGGGCGACGGTAGGTAGGGTTGTTGAACTGCATGGTGGCTCGAGTGGGATTTGGCTCGAAAAGAAGAAGGGGAGGAGGCTTGAGAGATGAGTGTGAGAGGATGAGGAAATGGTGCCCTTTTATAGCCGCGTTGCAGCTGTGGTCAATGTGTACACGGTGCCTTCTGGATCGTTTTCTCTTCTCCGTTCGCACTGGCATAAGTAATTGCGGGCATTAATTCAAAAAACGGCGGCCAGAGCATCCAAAGAGGCACGGGCAGCACAGGCGAGTTGCATCGTTTCGTGCACTTGCATCGGCGGTGACGCCGCGTGGGAAACAGGCTCGTTCATCCGCGCGTGACACTGAAAAAGGAGCTGCACCACCGACGCGTCCGTCTCGTTCAAACATGCATTTGTTAAAATAGCTTAGATGCGACGTACCTATACGCTGCGCCCCTGCCGTGCTTTACTGCGTCGATGCGTGCATGCAATGGCGGGCTAGGTGTTCACGAGCAAAGAATAGCTAGGCTGCGACGTTGCATGGCATGCATGGGACAGGGATGGCCCACATGTCATTGACCCTCTCGCATGCAGCCCATCCCCCTCTCGACGGCCATGCGCACGCACGCCAGGCTCTGCCGGGCCCGATCCGCTCAGCCCAACGGTCACTTAGATGATCCCCCGCTCAACGTTATCTGTTCGTCAGAGAGAAAAAACGGTGGCCAATCAGATTGGAGCCCACGGATCGCCCCCACGGAATCCTTCTAGAAGGCCTATCCGACGGCCGCAGTTTGGCGTTAGGGTTAGATCAACGGTGGACGTTTGGCGCTAGGGTTACATGGGGTTTGGAGGCAGTCAATGGGGTTTTGAAAGGTTTGACCGAACATTCAAATGTGTATAACTAATTCAAAAAAAATCTAAAAAATGAAAAACCTGCGCATATAGCCTTTTTATGTTACATAGTTATGATATAAAATGATAAACTTGATCTAATGATCTTTGCTTGAAAAAACCTTCACAAATTGGACTATCTCGACTGAGGTTGCATGGAGTTCACAGGAGTGAGAAGAGGGTTTGAGGTTTTGAAAATGCAAAAAAATCAAAAACATCACCTTAGCTTCATTTTAGAGTGACTAAGGAGGATCTGAAGTTATTTTTGCATTTAAAATTTTTAAACTTGTTTTATTGCTAACTTTGTATTAAAGGGTGTTTTTTCAAAAATAAATTAAATAATATGAATACTTATTCATAAAAAGGTGAGACTTCGTATTGATCCTATATAGGTATAATATAAGCTAAGAAATTTTTTTTTGGGTGATTTTGAGAAGGTCGAAAAAAACTTGCTTAGAAATGGGGCCGTTTTCCCTTACTTTGGAGCCTGTTTGGTCAACATTGTCCGTGACTATGAGTTGGAATTCACAAAAAGGGTTGGATTTATGAACTAAAGTGCATAGTAGTACATAAAACGATGCAACATCACAGAACAAACAAATGAACTCAAAAAATATTGAAGATAGGTTCAAATTTGAATATCGGTTCAAATTTGAATTTTATTTCAAGTCAAATCAACATCATAGCACATAAGTTATGACATGAAAGAACATAAGTTTTCACATCAAATGACAACAAACTTAAGTTTTCACATCAAATTTGAATGTTTTCGACTCTATTTCTTCTGCTTCTTTCTACCACTCGATTTCTTCTGCTTTTTTCCACCGTTTGGTTCCACGGCGCATAGTTTGTTGATGCTGATGCTCTTGCTTTTTGGCCCCCTCAACTTTTGCACCTGACCATGTCTCACTTCTTCAGTTTGCACTTCTGCAGATTGAGTAGATGGCACACATTGTTCAACTACTTCAGTTTGCAACTCAACACTTGGCAGCACAACCTCCAAACATGGCAACACAGTTGTCAAAGCAGATTCGAATGGCAGCACAACAGTTGCTTCATCTGCAATAGTTTCAGATTGCCCTAGCGTCTGCAAAACAGATTCAGTATGCATCACATCGTCCAAAACACAAACACTTAGCTCATGTTCAGCAGTAACAGTTTCAGTTAGCTCCATATCTTTGTCACCAAACATTATCTGCTTAGTGCTCTTCCTTCTATAGCCACTGAGTCTTGCTTTTTTCACTGGCCAGCATTGTTCAACAACAAGCGGTGGGGCTTTTTCTGCACGCTTCCTCCTAAAAAATAAAGCATTTGACTTGGTTAGATACTAGAACAAGTAGCAAAATCAAAAACTTGCAAAAACAGTAACATAAACATACTTTGGCCTCTGAGGAGTGTAGATGCACTTGGATGAACCAATTCTGTGCCCAAGTACCTCACACAACTTGCACCTATTTTTGTTACCTTTTTGAGCCCTTTTGGGCTTATCATTCTTTTCCTTTTCCTTTTCCCCCTTCTTACTACAACCACCTTTCTCAAACCAAGCTTTGAATCTGCTCTGTTTAGGCCTCCCAGCCTTTCTTCTAGTGACAGGGGGACACAAGGTAAATTCTATTTCCACCTCAGGCCACTGAGATTGGTCAGTCAGTGCAGGAATTGGACTTGCATATGCAGCTTTGAATTTTTGTACTGAATAATACTCATGCAAATATGGGTGCATATTTAACCTGGGTTTAGATGCCAAAAAAAGTATGGAATGCTCACATGGTTTTCCAGTGTGTTGCCACTCTTGGCAAGTGCACTCATGCAACTCAGTATTTACCACATGCCTCTTGCCACTCTTTGTATCTCTAACTTCAGCACCCCACAAGGAAGATTTCTCAACAGATAGATGTGAAAGATTTCTACTCCTGTTGACCACCTGTTGTACCACTGCTGGAAGCTTGTCCCCTTCCAAAATATTAGCAATTTTTCCTCTCAACTCCCACAAACGCATGATCATGATTCTTATTTGGTCCACCATGTCATGCACAGGCAAGTCTTTCAAATGCTTCACTTTGTTGTTAAAACTTTCTGCCAAGTTGTTATTGATATGATCACATTTTATGGCAGTATTAAAACCTGATCTATACCACAACAGAGAATGGTGGGTGTTCAACCATGAAGCAAATTCATTATCACTACATGATGCCAATATCTTACCAAGGTGATAGGAATGTGTCTGTCTGGTGTAGGATCTTGCTGCTGGCCACATGCGCCCAAATTCATCTCCTCTGAATTTTTTTATCAGATTCATCCACATATGTCCAAAGCACTCCCTCTGCTCAGCATGGGGGAAAACACTTTTTACTGCATTTTCCAACCCTTTACATGCATCTGTGTGGATGGCCAAAGGAGAAACTGGCCCTATGCATCTTTTCAGTTGCATCATGAACCATATCCATGATGCCTCTGTCTCTGATTGAAACATTCCTATTGCAATTGGGAACATCCAGTTGTGTCCATCTAGAGCATTGCATGCAGCCAACTGACCATTCCACTTTCCAGTCAAAAAAGATGAGTCTATGCTCAAATATGGACGACAACCTGCTTTGAATCCATCTATGCAAGGCTTCAAACACATAAAAAACTTGCTGAATAAAACCTTGCCATCCTCTGTTACCTCTGTATCTATCTCCACTACACTCCCAGGTGACCTCTTCTCCACCTCTGCTTTAAAACTATACAACATCCTAAATGTATTTGCCCAGTCACCATACAATGATTTCATGGCCCTTTGTTTTGCTTTCCACACTGTGGTATATTGCAGCTGGATGGGGTACAACTTCTCCAAGTCAACTTTAAGCCTCTTTGCAGTAGTGTTTGGAGTCTTGGCTAAAATAGGAGTAATCTTCTCTGTAACCCAAAGCTGTGATGTCATCTTTGAAACTCTCTGTGAAGTGGTCATACATGTATGCTGGTGTGGTATTTGATTTACCCTTACTGTACTTCCATCAGGTTGTAGTCTGGCAGACAAGTACCATTTGCAAGGATTGCCACCACCATCATAACCTTTGCACCGAGCATAAAATTTCTTTCGATCAGTCCACATAGTCTTGGCATCAAACTCTTTTTTCACTGCATAGGTCCTGAAAGACATCCTAAACTCCTTCATGCTTGGCCACAACTTTCCCACCTCAATAACTGGGTTCTCTTTGTCATACAAACAAACCAGCTCATTATCATCTGCATCATCCACATCATCTGCAGCCTCTCTCATCAGGTGTTCTTCATCCTCATTTGCATTTCTAGGGCCTGTGTTACCTTCAGCTGGCAAAGAACTGTCATCCTTCTCCTTATCTTTGTCATCAACTTGAATGCCAAACATTTCGGCCATATCAATGTCAGATATTGGTGTAATGACCAAATCTGTTTTTTCATTCAACTCTACTACATTCCAGTCAACAACAATCTTCCTAGCACCATGGGTTCCCTCCTCTCCATCTGCATCAATCCCAGTATCTTCAGCTACTATAGTCGGTTCAGTCAACAATGCCAACATCTTCTTTTGTGAAACCCACTCATCATCTTCCATCTGTGCAGCCATCTTTGATGGCACATAACCAACTCTGGAATGAGTTTGCAGATCAATTAGCTCTGCATAAAATGTTACTTGTTTGCTTGCCCATCCTCCTTGCTGATCAATTTCAGCAACCATGGATTCTCCATCTTCAATTCTCACATATTCACCATTATAGTTATCGAAACGTTGCAGAGATACCTCTTGTTCTGGACCCCAAACAATACTCTCCCCAATTCTCTCCACCAAATTGCCCACGGCCTTCTCCTTCATGATCTCCAATTCCTGGGGATCAACATCTGCAAAATCGACATCCAACCTCACGGTGGTATCTCTATCAATGTCTTGGACACTGCCATCACTGAGCTTGGCTTTACAGGGAAAAAATTCCACTCTAATTGCGAATGTGGTGGCAGAACCTGAACCTCCCCTGTTTTGTCAATGGCAGGCAGCGGCGGCAGTCACTACCAAATCGAGTTCGATTCTAAATCGCCAAGAAAAGAGGGTGCCATTACCGATTTGAAGCACTGTCTCCTCGGGGCAGCCCGTCTCCTCGCTCCATCTCATCTAGCCCTCGCTCCATCTCCTATCCAATCAAGCAACAGGGGCAGCATGAGGCCACAGATTTATGGGTACCCCAGATTTATTCAAAATTCAGTGGAATGGGAGTAGTGTTTGGAAAATACTCACTCGCAATAGCCGCTGCAGGGATAGGCGCTCCACCACCGGGCCGCGGAGAAGAAACAACCCCCGGATCCAATGGAGCCCGATTCTAAATCGCCAAGAAACAGAGGGCAGCATGAGGCCACAGATCGGGGAGTGGGACTAGGGTTTCGGGCTCACCTCGCAATAGCTCTGCCGCTGCCGAGAAATGCACTCCACCACCGCGGAGAAGAAACCACTGCCGGAGAAGATGCTTACGGCGGCGCCGCTCGCCCAGTCGCCGGTCGAGTCGTGGACGGTTGACTCTTGACTACGTGGCCATAGGTGGACCCCACCAGTCAGAGCACATAACCCCCAGTGTCCTAACCAAATCTCAGCCTAACGGACAGCCAACTAGCCGCGTAAATGGTGTGTCGCATGGGAGCTATTTTTTCCAACGAAGATGTCGCATGCAAGCTATTACAGCCAACGACGTCGCATGAGAGACAGTTCACACCAACGATGTCGCATGGGAGCTATTCACCCACGTACGTGCGGGCACAACCTCAGGAGAGGCCGATTTGGGCCACTGGCACATGGGCCCGACCCCCTTATTAATTAGGGAGGCCCTAATTAGTTTAGCCTAAAACCCCCAAATTAAGCTAAGTAAATTTAGTCAAGAACCTGTTAATTAAAATGAGTCCATGACAATTGGGACCCACATAGACTGTTCACTTTGGACTAGTCAAAATATTGACTGGGTCAACCCAATCCTTGGCCCCACATGTCATACACATGCACACATTGCTGGGTACACTCCTGTGTACCCATAGCAATTTGTCTATTTGTTATTTCGAATTAAATTAAATGCAGAAATTCTAGAATTTATTTAAATATTTGAAACATCATATAAAATAATCCGTAACTCGAATGAAAATACTTTGTATATGAAAGTTGCTCAGAACGAAGAGACAAATCCAAATACGCAGTTTGTTCATCCGCCACATGTCCCTAGCATAGCAAACCTGCAACCTTTCCCCTTGGTTCGTTTGTCCGAATATGCCAAACATCGGGAATACTTTCTCGGATGTTTCCCCCCTTCACCGGTATCACCTATCCCCGCGTTAGGTCAACCCTAGCACAATGTATTGCCGCATCTTGCTTTGTGTTACATTTGATTGCTCTGTTATTTATTGTGTTCCCCCTCCATTACTTCTTTCCGGTAAACTCCGAGATCGCTGTCAATGTTCGTGTGTTCGACTACATCGAAGATGACTCCTCCTTCTTGCCAGAGCAACCAGGCAAGCCCCTACCTTGATCACCAGATATCGCCTATTCTTCTCTCTACTTCTTGCATTAGAGTAGTGTAGCATGTTACTGTTCGGTTAATCCTATTCTGTTGCATAGCCTGTCATTGTTGCTACAATTGTTGATACCTTACCCGCAATCCTAAATGCTTAGTATAGGATGCTAGTTTATCATTAGAGGCCTTACATTCTTGTCAGTCTGCCTTGCTATAATATCGGGCCGTGATCACTCGGGAGGTGATAATGGGTATATACTATACATACATACATACTATAAAGATGGTGACTAAAGTCGGGTCGGCTCGTTGAGTACCCGTGGTTGATTCACGGATTGGGGGCTGAAAGGACATACTTTCTCGACGTCCCTCTGAGTGGATCTTTGTGGCAGAGCGACATGGCAGGATGAGACCACCTAGGTGAGAGGTGGAACTGGCCCTGGTCGGTGTCCATGGTTACTTCATAAATAACACGCTTAACAAGATCTTGGTATTTGATCTGAGTCTGGCCACTGGCCTATACGCACTAACCAACCACGTGGGAACAGTTATGGGCACTCGACGTCACGGTATCAGCCGAAGCTTTCTAGACGTCAACGACTGAGCGGCGTGCGCCGGATTGGACTGGAATGCCTGCTCTTGTATTAGGGAGGCTAGGTCTGTTTCCGGCCGCCCACGCAACATGCAGGTGTGCAATGGGTGATGGGCCCAGACCCCTGCGTGCTTAGGATTTAGACCGGCATGCTGACCTCTCTGTTAGGCCTAGGTGGGGCTGCGACGTGTTGATCTTCCGAGGCCGGGCATGACCCAAGAAAGTGTGTCCGGCCAGAGGGATCGAGCGTGTTGGGAAATGTGGTGCACCCCTGCAGGGAAGTTTATCTATTCGAATAGCCGTGTCCCTCGCTAAAAGGACGACCTGGAGTTGTACCTTGACCTTATGACAACTAGAACCAGATACTTAATAAAACACACCCAGACAAGTTCCAGAGACAACCCGGTGATCGCTTTCCCACAGGGCGCCGAGGGGAGGATCGCGGGTAGGATTATGCTATGCGATGCTACTTGGAGGACTTCAATCTACTCTCTTCTACATGCTGCAAGACGGAGGCTGCCAGAAGCGTAGTCTTCAATAGGACTAACTATCCCCCTCTTATTCTGGCATTCTGCAGTTCAGTCCACCGATATTGCCTCTTTACACATATACCCATGCATATGTAGTGTAGATCCTTGCTTGCGAGTAGTTTGGATGAGTACTCGCGGTTGCTTTTCTCCCTCTTTCCCCTCTTTTTCCTCTTCTTCTCGGATGCCGCAACCAGACCTCGGAGCCCAGGAGCCAGACGCCACCGTCGACGACGACTCCTACTACACTAGAGGTGCCTACTACTACGTGCAGGCCGCTGACGACGACCAGGAGTAGTTTAGGAGGATCCCAGGCAGGAGTCATGCGCCTCTTTCGATCTGTATCCCAGTTTGTGCTAGCCTTCTTAAGGCAAACTTGTTTAACTTATGTCTGTACTCAGATATTGTTGCTTCCGCTGACTCGTCTATGATCGAGCACTTGTATTCGAGCCCTCGAGGCCCCTTTCTTGTATTATGATGCTTGTATGACTTATTTTATTTTTAGAGTTGTGTTGTGATATCTTCCCGTGAGTCCCTGATCTTGATCGTACACATTTGCGTGCATGATTAGTGTATGATTGAATCGGGGCATCACAGATCCATATGAAGAATTTGATCTGGGGTTCCTATTCTTCATGGGTGGTGTCATGATGACATTCACCTGAAGATTTTCAAGGCACCTTTTGGGAACCCATATTTTCTTCATAGGGGGGCCGTTCCTGCAGTTAGTTCCAACATATCGAGCAATAATTCACCATTCTGATTTTGAACAGTTTATAGTTGGAGTCACATGACTCATTAGAGGAATATGAAGATTCACAAGTAAAGCCAGATAATGTGCATGGATCTATGGAAGGTCCCTTCACAGCAACCCATGAGGTTTTGGGGTACTGCTCAGGTTTCCAGTAGGTCCCATCAGCATTGAGTTTCCTCTCAAAGGCAATACCCTCTTTCCTAGGGTTTCTGTCCAAGATATGCTTTTTGAGAACATCACAAAGATTCTGATGTCCTTTGAGGCTTTTGTATATGCCTGTGACATACAATTTCTTCAACCCTGCATTATCATTAGTGATACTTGTGGTATCCTAGGAATTTATGACCATAGAGACAGTTGAAGAATTTGCAGCCATAGAAGCATTTGAACATTCAAGTGAAGAATTAGCAGATTCACGCTCAATGCATTTCAGACATGGTGGAATAAATTCTTCCTGGGCGAAACTGATCTGTTAAGCAAGCAATGAATCATTTTCCTTCTAAAGATCTTCATAACTCACTCTTAATTTCTCTGAAGATCTTGCTTTCTCTGAAGAAATTCATAAGAAAGCTTCTCATGATCAGTTAAGAGAGTGTTATGATGATTTTGAAGGTTGTCAAACCTAGACTGAAGTCTCTAAAGATTATCAGTCAGAGTCTTAGTTTGATTCAATTCCTCACCCAACAGGTCATCGCTTTTGTCTAGCAAATTTTTAATCTTTTCCAAAGCCTTTTGTTGTTTAACAGCAATTCTAGCAAGTTTGGAATACCTTGGTTTGAGATTGTCATCAGATTCATCCTCGCTAGATTCAGAGGGGGGATGTTTGAGTAACTTGGCACCTTTTGCCATGAAGCAATAGGTGGGAGCATAGTCATCAGCGCTCTTGTCAGCAGAGTTGGGGAGGTCATTTTCTTCAGTGTTGAAGATGGACTTGCTGACGTAAGCAGTAGTGATGGCTAAGCTCACCACACCAGTGCCTAACTTCTCAGATTCCTCCTCTTCCACATTTTCTTCAAATTTAGCTTCAGAGTCCATTTCCTTTCCAATGAATGCCCGGGCCTTCTTGGAACTGCTCTTCTTGTGAGATGAAGACTTTGAGGATTTTGATGATGAAGACTTTGAAGATTTCTTCTTCTTCTTCTTTGAGTCATCAGAATCGTCATCTTTGTACTTCTTTTTCTTTGATTCCTTTTCCCACAAAGGACAATCAAACATGTAGTGACCAAGTTTCTTGCATTTGTGGAAAGTTCTTTTTTTGTAGTCACGGGATGAGGAATCATCACTCCTTGAAGACTTTCCAAAGCGACCGCGGCGAGAGAACTTCTGAAATTTCTTCACGGGCATTGCTAGCTCCTGGCTTAGTTCTTCAGGGTCACCAAGGATGCTACCAGAATCTTCACCTTCAGATTCAGAGACTGCGTTGGCCTTCAGTGCACGTGATCTTCCAAAGCTAGAGAGAGATCTCTTCTCAGCAAGCTGGAACTCATGAGTGTTTAGCCTCTCGAGGATATTAGCGGGATCTAGTGACTTGTAATCAGCTCGCTCTTGAATCATCAGTGCAAGGGTATCGAATGAGGAATCAAGTGATCTCAGCAATTTCTTCACCACCTCATGGTCGGTGATGTTAGTGCCACCAAGTGCTTAAAGCTCATTTGAGATGTCAGTGAGGCGATCGAAGGTTTGCTAAACATTTTCATTGTCGAGTCTTTTGAAACAGTTGAAGAGATTGCGAAGAACACCAACTCAGGATTCACGTTGAGTAGAGACTCCTTCGTTGACCTTGGATAACCTATCCCAAATCAGCTTAGCAGTTTCCAAAGCACTTACTATGTCGTACTGTCCTTTGATCAGATTGCCACATATGATATTCTTTGCTTGAGAATCGAGTTGCTTGAATCTCTTCACATCAATAGCATTCACAGACAGAGTGAATGAGGGAACACCATTTTCCACAATATACCAGAGATCGTTATCAATTGCCTCAAGATGCATGCGCATATTGTTCTTCCAGTAGGGGTAGTTCGTCCCATCAAAGGTAGGACACCCAGCCGAGACCTTGATCATACCTGCAGTCGACATAACTAAAACTCCAGGTGGTTAAACCAAAATCGCACAGAACAAAGGAGTGCCTTGCTCTGATACCAATTGAAAGTGCGTTATATCGACTAGAGGGGGGTGAATAGGCGATTTTTACAAATTTGTCACTGAGAAATTTCTAGGTGAAGAAATTCCTAAGTAATGACACACTAGCAGCGGAATAAGTACTCAGGTATAAGCATAACAGAACAGTAGCATAGTCATCATGATGAAATAAAAACAAACATAGAGTACGGAAAGCGTGATAACAGGATAAGCAGGTTGAAGACCATGTGACTGAAGAAATAGGATTGAGGAAATAAAGAAAGTCTTCAGTCAAAATCTTCAAACAGTAATGATCAGGTTCATCAACACAAGAATGAGGAAATGAAAGGGTTGAGGAAATAGAACCAGTTGGCTTGGTAAAGATAATGATTTGGTAGACCAGTTTCAACTGATGTGACAGTTGTACGTCTAGTTGGAGCGGCTGAGTATTTAAGCTCAAGGACACACAATCCTCATCGTATTCTCCTTGACCTAAAGTCACATAGACCTCGCCCAACACTCATGTTGGAAATATGCCCTAGAGGCAATAATAAAAGCATTATTATTATATTTCCTTGTTCATGATAATTGTCTTTATTCATGCTAGAATTGTGTTATCCGGAAATCGTAATACATGTGTGAATAACAGACACCAACATGTCCCTAGTGAGCCTCTAGTTGACTAGCTCGTTGATCAACAGATAGTCATGGTTTCCTGACTATGGACACTGGATGTCATTGATAACGAGATCACATCATTGGGAGAATGATGTGATGGACAAGACCCAATCCTAAACATAGCACAAGATCGTATAGTTCGTTTGCTAGAGTTTTCCAATGTCAAAGTATCTTTTCCTTAGACCAGGAGATCGTGTAACTCCCGGATACCGTAGGAGTGCTTTGGGTATGCCAAACGTCACAACGTAACTGGGTGACTATAAAGGTAGACTACGGGTATCTCCGACAGTGTCTGTTGGGTGACATGGATCAAGACTGGGATTTGTCACTCCGTATGACGGAGAGGTATCACTGGGCCCACTCGGTAATGCATCATCATAATGAGCTCAGAGTGACCAAGTGTCTGGTCACGGGATCATGCATTACGGTACGAGTAAAGTGACTTGCCGGTAACGAGATTGAACGAGGTATTGGGATACCGACGATCGAATCTCGGGCAAGTAACATATCGATAGACAAAGGGAATAGCGTACGGGATTGATTAAATCCTCGACATCGTGGTTCATCCGATGAGATCATCGTGGATCATGTGGGAGCCAACATGGGTATCCAGATCCCGCTGTTGGTTATTGACCGGAGAGTCGTCTCGGTCATGTCTGCTTGTCTCCCGAACCCGTAGGGTCTACACACTTAAGGTTCGGTGACGCTAGGGTTATGAAGATATGTATGTGTAGAAACCCGAATGTTGTTCGGAGTCCCGGATGAGATCCCGGACGTCACGAGGAGTTCCGGAATGGTCCGGAGGTAAAGAATTATATATAGGAAGTGCTATTTCGGGCATCGGGACAAGTTTCGGGGTTATCGGTATTGTACCGGGACCACCGGAAGGGTCCCGGGGGTCCACCAGGTGGGGCCACCTGTCCTGGGGGGCCACATGGGCTGTAGGGGGTGCGCCTTGGCCTAGATGGGCCAAGGGCACCAGCCCCTATAGGCCCATGCGCCTAGGGTTTCCACCATGGAAGAGTCCATGTGGTGGAAGGCACCCCTAGGTGCCTAGGGGGGAGGGAAACCTCCCCTTGGCCGCCGCCCCCCCTAGTAGATGCCATCTACTAGGGCCGGCGCCCCCCTGGCACCCCTATATATAGTGGGGGGGAGAGGAGGGATTTCACACCAGCCCCTGGCGCCTCCATCTCCCCCCGTTACGTCTCTCCCTCGTAGTCTCGGCGAAGCCCTGCTGCTGTGACGCCCTGCATCCACCACCACGCCATCGTGCTGCTGGATCTTCATCAACCTCTCCTCCCCCCTTGCTAGATCAAGAAGGAGGAGACGTCTCCCGTCCCGTACGTGTGTTGAACGCGGAGGTGTCGTCCGTTCGGCGCTGGTCATCGGTGATTTGGATCACGTCGAGTACGACTACATCATCACCGTTCTTTTGAACGCTTCCGTGCGTGATCTACAAAGGTATGTAGATGCATCTAATCACTCGTTGCTAGATGAACTCCTAGATGATCTTGGTGAAACGAGTAGGGAAATTTTTGCTTTCTGCAACGTTCCCCAACAGTGGCATCATGAGCTAGGTCTATGCGTAGTTCTTCTTGCGCGAGTAGAACACAATTTGTTGTGGGCGTAGATTTGTCAACTTTCTTGCCGTTACTAGTCCTTTCTTGCTTCAGCGGTATTGTGGGATGAAGCGGCCCGGACCAACCTTACACGTACGCTTACGTGAGACCGGTTCCACCGACTAACATGCACTAGTTGCATAAGGTGGCTGGCGGGTGTCTGTCTCTCTCACTTTAGTTGGAGCGGAATCGATGAACAGGGTCCTTATGAAGGGTAAATAGAAGTTGACAAATCACGTTGTGGCTTTAACGTAGGTAAGAAAACGTTCTTGCTAGAACCCTAATTCAGCCACGTAAAACTTGCAACAACAATTAGAGGACGTCTAACTTGTTTTTGCAGCAAGTGGTTTGTGATATGATATGGCCAAAGTTGTGATGAATGATGAATGATCTATATGTGATGTATGAGATGTTCATGCTATTGTAATAGGATTCACGACTTGCATGTCGATGAGTATGACAACCGGCAGGAGCCATAGGAGTTGTCTTTATTTTTTTATGACCTGCGTGTCATCGAGAAACGCCATGTAAATTACTTTACTTTATTGCTAAACGCGTTAGCCATAGTAGTAGAAGTAATAGTTGGCGAGCAACTTCATGGAGACACGATGATGGAGATCATGATGATGGAGATCATGGTGTCAAGCCGGTGACAAGATGATCATGGAGCCCCAAGATGGAGATCAAAGGAGCTATGTGATATTGGCCATATCATGTCACGTTTATTATTTGATTGCATGTGATGTTTATCATGTTTTGCATCTTGTTTACTTAGAACGACGGTAGTAAATAAGATGATCCCTCACAATAAATTCAAGAAGTGTTCCCCCTAACTGTGCACCGTTGCGACAGTTCGCTGTTTCAAAACACCACGTGATGATCGGGTGTTTTATTCAGACGTTCACATACAACGGGTGTAAGACAGATTTACACATGCAAACACTTAGGTTAACTTGACGAGCCTAGCATGTACAGACATGGCCTCGGAACACAGAAGACCGAAAGGTCGAGCATGAGTCGTATAGAAGATACGATCAACATGAAGATGTTCACCGACGTTGACTAGTCCGTCTCACGTGATGATCGGACACGGTCTAGTTAAACTCGGATCATGTAATACTTAGATGACTGGAGGGATGTCTAATCTAAGTGGGAGTTCATTAATAATTTGATTAGTTGAACTTAATTATCATGAACTTAGTCTAAATATTTTACAATATGTCTTGTAGATTAAATGGCCAACGTAGTCCTCAACTTCAACGCGTTCCTAGAGAAAACCAAGCTGAAAGACGATGGCAGCAACTATACGGACTGGGTCCGGAACCTGAGGATCATCCTCATAGCTGCCAAGAAAGATTATGTCCTACAAGCACCGCTTGGTGACGCACCCGTTCTCCCTGCAGAACAAGATGTTATGAACGCTTGGCAGGCACGTTCCGATGACTACTCCCTCGTTCAGTGCGGCATGCTTTACAGCCTAGAGCCGGGGCTCCAAAAGCGTTTTGAGAGACATGGAGCATATGAGATGTTCGAAGAGCTGAAAATGGTTTTCCAAGCTCATGCCCGGGTCGAGAGATATGAAGTCTCCGACAAATTCTTCAGCTGTAAGATGGAGGAAAACAGTTCTGTCAGTGAGCACATACTCACTATGTCTGGGTTGCATAACCGCTTGACTCAGCTGGGAGTTAATCTCCCGGATGATGCGGTCATTGACAGAATCCTCCAGTCGCTTCCACCAAGCTACAAGAGCTTTGTGATGAACTTCAATATGCAGGGGATGGAAAAGACCATTCCTGAAGTATTTGCTATGCTGAAATCAGCAGAGGTAGAAGTCAGGAAGGAACATCAAGTGTTGATGGTCAATAAAACCACTAAGTTCAAGAAAGGCAAGGGTAAAAAGAACTTCAAGAAGGACGGCAAGGAGGTTGCCGCGCCCGGCAAGCAAGCTGCCGGGAAGAAGCCAAAGAATGGACCCAAGCCCGAGACTGAGTGCTTTTATTGCAAGGGAAGCGGTCACTGGAAGCGGAACTGCCCTAAGTACTTAGCGGATAAGAAGGCCGGCAAAACAAAAGGTATATGTGATATACATGTAATTGATGTGTACCTTACTAGTGCCCGTAGTAGCTCCTGGGTATTTGATACCGGTGCAGTTGCTCACATTTGTAACTCAAAGCAGGGGCTGCGGAATAAGCGGAAACTGGCAAAGGACGAGGTGACGATGCGCGTCGGGAATGGTTCCAAGGTCAATGTGGTCGCCGTCGGCACGCTACCTCTGCATCTCCCTTCGGGATTAGTTTTAAACCTTAATAATTGTTATTTAGTGCCAGCTTTGAGCATGAACATTGTATCGGGATCTCGTTTAATTCGAGATGGCTACTCTTTTAAATCTGAGAATAATGGTTGTTCCATTTTTATGAGAGATATGTTTTATGGTCATGCTCCTATGGTGAATGGTTTATTCTTTATGAATCTCGAACGTGATGCTACACATGTTCATAATGTGAGTACCAAAAGAAGTAAGGTTGATAATGATAGTCCCACATACCTGTGGCACTGCCGCCTTGGTCACATAGGTGTCAAACGCATGAAGAAGCTCCATGCTGATGGACTTTTAGAGTCTCTTGATTATGAATCATTTGACACATGCGAACCATGCCTTATGGGTAAAATGACCAAGACTCCGTTCTCAGGAACAATGGAGCGAGCAACCGACTTATTGGAAATCATACATACTGATGTGTGCGGTCCAATGAGTGTTGAGGCTCGCGGTGGCTATCGTTATGTTCTCACCCTCACTGATGATTTAAGTAGGTATGGGTATATCTACTTAATGAAACACAAGTCTGAAACCTTTGAAAAGTTCAAGGAATTTCAGAGTGAGGTTGAAAATCAACGTGACAGGAAAATCAAGTTTCTACGATCAGATCGTGGAGGAGAATACTTGAGTCACGAGTTTGGCACACACTTAAGAAAATGTGGAATAGTTTCACAACTCACGCCGCCTGGAACACCTCAGCGTAATGGTGTGTCCGAACGTCGTAATCGCACTCTATTAGATATGGTGCGATCTATGATGTCTCTTACCGATTTACCGCTATCTTTTTGGGGCTATGCTTTAGAGACTGCCGCATTCACTTTAAATAGGGCTCCGTCGAAATCCGTTGAGACGACACCGTATGAATTATGGTTTGGGAAGAAACCTAAGCTGTCGTTTCTAAAAGTTTGGGGATGCGATGCTTATGTCAAGAAACTTCAACCTGAAAAGCTCGAACCCAAGTCGGAAAAATGCGTCTTCATAGGATACCCAAAAGAAACTATTGGGTACACCTTCTACCTCAGATCCGAAGGCAAGATCTTTGTTGCCAAGAATGGGTCCTTTCTGGAGAAAGAGTTTCTCTCGAAAGAAGTAAGTGGGAGGAAAGTAGAGCTTGATGAAGTATTACCTCTTGAACTGGAAAATGGCGCAACTCAAGAAAATGTTCCTGAGGTGCCTGCACCGACTAGAGAGGAAGTTAATGACAATGATCAAGATACTTCTGATCAAGCCCCTACTGAAATTCGAAGGTCCACAAGGACACGTTCCGCACCAGAGTGGTACGGCAACCCTGTCTTGGAAATCATGCTGTTAGACAACGGTGAACCTTCGAACTATGAAGAAGCGATGGCGGGCCCGGATTCCGACAAATGGCTAGAAGCCATGAAATCCGAGATAGGATCCATGTATGAAAACAAAGTATGGACTTTGACTGACTTGCCCGTTGAGCGGCGAGCCATAGAAAATAAATGGATCTTTAAGAGGAAGACAGACGCGGATGGTAATGTGACCATCTATAAAGCTCGGCTTGTCGCTAAGGGTTATCGACAAGTTCAAGGGGTTGACTACGATGAGACTTTCTCACCGGTAGCGAAGCTGAAGTCCGTCCGAATCATGTTAGCAATTGCCGCATTCTATGATTACGAAATATGGCAAATGGACGTCAAAACGGCATTCCTTAATGGTTTCCTTAAGGAAGAATTGTATATGATGCAGCCGGAAGGTTTTGTCGATCCTAAGAATGCTGACAAAGTGTGCAAGCTTCAACGCTCGATTTATGGGCTGGTGCAAGCATCTCGGAGTTGGAACATTCGCTTTGATGAGATGATCAAAGCGTTTGGGTTTACACAGACTTATGGAGAAGCCTGCGTTTACAAGAAAGTGAGTGGGAGCTCTGTAGCATTTCTCATATTATATGTAGATGACATACTTTTGATGGGAAATGATATAGAACTCTTGGACAGCATCAAGGCCTACTTGAATAAAAGTTTTTCAATGAAGGACCTTGGAGAAGCTGCTTATATATTAGGCATCAAAATCTATAGAGATAGATCGAGACGCCTCATAGGTCTTTCACAAAGCACATACCTTGATAAGATATTGAAGAAGTTCAATATGGATCAATCCAAGAAGGGGTTCTTGCCTGTGTTACAAGGTATGAAATTGAGCTCAGCTCAATGTCCGACCACGGCAGAAGATATAGAAGAGATGAGCGTCATCCCCTATGCCTCAGCCATAGGTTCTATTATGTATGCCATGCTGTGTACCAGACCTGATGTTAACCTTGCCGTCAGTTTGGTAGGAAGGTACCAAAGTAATCCCGGCAAGGAACACTAGACAGTGGTCAAGAATATCCTGAAGTACCTGAAAAGGACTAAGGAAATATTTCTCGTTTATGGAGGTGACGAAGAGCTCGTCGTAAAGGGTTACGTCGACGCTAGCTTCGACACAGATCTGGATGAATCTAAGTCACAAACCGGATACGTGTATATTTTGAATGGTGGGGCAGTAAGCTGGTGCAGTTGCAAGCAAAGCGTCGTGGCGGGATCTACATGTGAAGCGGAGTACATGGCAGCCTCGGAGGCAGCACATGAAGCAATATGGGTGAAGGAGTTCATCACCGACCTAGGAGTCATACCCAATGCGTCGGGGCCGATCAAGCTCTTCTGTGACAACACTGGAGCTATTGCACTTGCCAAGGAGCCCAGGTTTCACAAGAAGACAAGGCACATCAAGCATCGCTTCAACTCCATTCGTGAAAATGTTCAAGATGGAGACATAGAGATTTGCAAAGTACATACGGACCTGAATATAGCAGATCCGTTGACTAAACCTCTCCCTAGAGCAAAACATGATCAACACCAGAATTCCATGGGTGTTCGATTCATCACAATGTAACTAGATTATTGACTCTAGTGCAAGTGGGAGACTATTGGAAATATGCCCTAGAGGCAATAATAAAAGCATTATTATTATATTTCATTGTTCATGATAATTGTCTTTATTCATGCTAGAATTGTGTTATCCGGAAATCGTAATACATGTGTGAATAACAGACACCAACATGTCCCTAGTGAGCCTCTAGTTGACTAGCTCGTTGATCAACATATAGTCATGGTTTCCTGACTATGGACACTGGATGTCATTGATAACGAGATCACATCATTGGGAGAATGATGCGATGGACAAGACCCAATCCTAAACATAGCACAAGATCGTTTGCTAGAGTTTTCCAATGTCAAAGTATCTTTTCCTTAGACCATGAGATCGTGTAACTCCCGGATACCGTAGGAGTGCTTTGGGTATGCCAAACGTCACAACGTAACTGGGTGACTATAAAGGTAGACTACGGGTATCTCCGAAAGTGTCTGTTGGGTGACATGGATCAAGACTGGGATTTGTCACTCCGTATGACGGAGAGGTATCACTGGGCCCACTCGGTAATGCATCATCATAATGAGCTCAGAGTGACCAAGTGTCTGGTCATGGGATCATGCATTACGGTATGAGTAAAGTGACTTGCCGGTAACGAGATTGAACGAGGTATTGGGATACCGACGATCGAATCTCGAGCAAGTAACATATCGATAGACAAAGGGAATAGCGTACGGGATTGATTAAATCCTCGTCATTGTGGTTCATCCGATGAGATCATCGTGGAGCATGTGGGAGCCAACATGGGTATCCAGATCCCGCTGTTGGTTATTGACCGGAGAGTCGTCTCGGTCATGTCTGCTTGTCTCCCGAACCCGTAGGGTCTACACACTTAAGGTTCGGTGACGCTAGGGTTATGAAGATATGTATGTGCAGAAACCCGAATGTTGTTCGGAGTCCCGGATGAGATCCCGGACGTCACGAGGAGTTCCAGAATGGTCCGGAGGTAAAGAATTATATATAGGAAGTGCTATTTCGGGCATCGGGACAAGTTTCGGGGTTATCGGTATTGTACCGGGACCACCGGAAGGGTCCCGGGGGTCCACCGGGTGGGGCCACCTGTCCCGGGGGGCCACATGGGCTGTAGGGGGTGCGCCTTGGCCTAGATGGGCCAAGGGCACCAGCCCCTATAGGCCCATGCGCCTAGCGTTTCCACCATGGAAGAGTCCATGTGGTGGAAGGCACCCCTAGGTGCCTTGGGGGGGAGGGAAACCTCCCCTTGGCCGCCGCCCCCCCTAGTAGATGCCATCTACTAGGGCCGGCGCCCCCCCTGGCACCCCTATATATAGTGGGGGGAGAGGAGGGATTTCACACCAGCCCCTGGCGCCTCCATCTCCCCCCGTTACGTCTCTCCCTCGTAGTCTCGGCGAAGCCCTGCTGTTGTGACGCCCTGCATCCACCACCACGCCGTCGTGCTGCTGGATCTTCATCAACCTCTCCTCCCCCCTTGCTGGATCAAGAAGGAGGAGACGTCTCCCGTCCCGTACGTGTGTTGAACGCGGAGGTGCCGTCCGTTCGGCGCTGGTCATCGGTGATTTGGATCACGTCGAGTACGACTACATCATCACCGTTCTTTTGAACGCTTCCGTGCGCGATCTACAAAGGTATGTAGATGCATCTAATCACTCGTTGCTAGATGAACTCCTAGATGATCTTGGTGAAACGAGTAGGAAAATTTTTGTTTTCTGCAACGTTCCCCAACAACTCATGGTAAGTCTTCACAGGTGACTTCCAAACCTTCACAGACTTGGTCACTCGGCGATCCACAATTCCTCTTGGATGCTCAGACCATGACGCCTAACCATCTGGAGGATACACAGTCCTCAAAGGTAACAAGCGCCGGTTCCATACAGGAACAATCTCTTCAGTGATGTTCAATCACTTTGGGTTTGTAGGTGTTTGGGTTTGGGTTTTGGGTTTTCCTCACTTGATAATTTTCGCTCAAAGTCCTTGGAGGATGGGATGCTCTCAATAACAAGTGTCAGTTTCTCTCAGAGTAGCCAACCAGCTAGTGGTTGTAGGGGGCGGCTATTTATAGCCTAGAGAGTAGCCCGACATGATAAGACATAAATGTCCTTCAATGATATGACCGTTAGGTGGTAGGATATTTTGGACAGCTGGTGCTTAGCACAACAACGGTCGGATTTGAGGTATCAAATTCCTCAGGGCTATCATGTTTCTCACTGTGTAGGCAATTCGCACTGGAAAACTCCTAACTCCTCAGTCAAAACAAATTCCTCAGAGACCAGAAGATCTTCGTCTCTGTCACTGAAGAAATTGACTGAACTGATATGAGATTTCCAATGGCTTCACTCGAAAGAATTGGGTAGGTGTAGGATTTTGAGATGAGCATCACTTGAAAATCGGTTTCCTTAGTATTACCTCGACCCCCTTTAACAGTACAGTGTTTCCTATGACTCAAGAAAGAGAAAATGAAACTACGAAAACAAAAGTCTTCACGGTTCATAATCCTTGCATGAATATCCAAGTCTTCAAGGTCACACCAATTTCTTCACTTTCAAAATCTTCAGGAGAACCAAAGTCTTCAGCTGAAGACATACATTTTTAGGGGTCGACTTTCATAGTAAATATCAAACTCCTCATCGACTTATAGAGCCTGTGTACACTCACAAACATATTAGTCTCTTAACCTATAAGTCTTCAATACACCAAAATCACTAAGGGGCACTAGATGCACTTACAAGTTGGCCTGAGAGTGGGGAAGGGCTGGCGCTGGCGGCTCCGTGGAAGGAGATGGGACCATGGTTTCTTTCCTAAACGATAGCGCTCACACGTGTGAAAAAATTCAACATGGCCCAAACACAATTGATGTCGTTCGATTCATTTCCACGAATATTGAAGTTGTTGTCATCTGAGTCGAGAGCCACGTAACCGCCCAGCGTCTGTGGGCGTTATTATTTAGTGCCGCACGTGTGGGCGCTCCTTGCCCGAACGCACACAGGACGCTCGTCCGAACTTGTGGGTGAAACTGCTCTTCGCCCACACGACGCTCACGCGTTGATTGATGGCAACTACAGGTGTGCATATGTGGCAACTAGTTAATCACACACGTCAACTATGGTTGACCATACATTGCAACTATGGTTTAAGTGTTTAACTACACGTGGCAACACCAATTAGTTACACATTGTGCATATGTGGTAACTAGTTAATCACATATGGCAACTATGGTTGATCATACATGGCAACTATGGTTTGACCACACGTGGCAACTTTAATTAGTTACACACATGGCAACTATATTTAATGATACATGATAGACATGGCAATTAAAGTTGATTACATACGCGTTCGCGCTCACGTGGTGAGGGTGAGTAGTTGCCACACAGGGTCGTGTGGGCCATCATGCTGCACCCAACATGGAGTCAAGTGGTACTTGGATGTAAGTGGGCTGTACAAACTTCAGCCCATTTATCGGTTATTTGGTAAATTCGGGTGGCCGAGCCCTGAAACCGATAAAATTCGGTTGGAAGATTATTGACTGGACTAGAAACCAAAATACTCGGTTTCGGTTTATTTGGTGTTGGTCCCGGTTTTTCGGTTCGGCATTCACCCCTTCAATCAGTTATCCAACAATACACCATCCGCATCGAATGACTCGCAAGGATACACCATAGTTACTTTTAATTTACTGTTGCATTTCTTACCGTTGTCGTGTCTAATAGCCGCCTTATAGGGTTGTAATTCATTCAATCCCCTTATCATTTGGCCAAATGGCTCAAACACATATACGTTGATACTCTCTTTAGACTATCAGGAGTGCACAAGGCCTCCGGTTCCATTTTCATTGAAAACGAAACCAGACGCATGTCTCAAAACCAAACTTAAAGCAAAAAATGCTGAAAGGCCAATACCCCAGCATGAACTTATTGCATAGAGAGCAGAAATTTGCAAGTCTGCGGCATAAGCAGACAAACTAAACAGAAAACATAAAGTAAAGCTAAACTCTCGACGGTTGTGAAACCATCCTTATCGTCTATCCTCCATCAGATGCCAAGCGTTATGTTCCTGACTTCCTGTCACTCAGAACGAGGCCAAGTCTCACAGCTTGAAGTTGATGCAGGACTCCACTCTTGATCTTCTTGATCGGCAGTGTTAGCGAGTGAGGCAGCTCCAGGGAAGTAACAAGGCTTGATGCAGTGGAGAACTTGGTGATCTTCTTTGGACTCCCCAGAGGAGAGGGTGTGTTGTGGTTTGTACCCAGTCCACGTTAAACCCCAAAACCCCTTTCCAGCGAAAAAATTAGCAAGTGCATCCTGGCTTAAAACACCTTTAGTGTCTAAGTTGTCGGTCCTTACCCCACTATCAGTTGAAAGGGAGAACTGGGGATCAACGATAACTGATGTGAGATCCTTTTTAACCTCTCCAAAGGTTCCTCCTTGAAGAGTATCAACCATTAATTGATTGTTATATGGATCAACCACCAAAACTGCTTTAAATCAGACCAATTAACATTGTTAAGAACTATGGAATTTCTATATTTCCAAATGCACCACAAAACGCATGCACAAACATAGTTCATGACCATGTGTCTCTTCTGGGCTGGCCAGAATCTAGCAATTGACAAATAGTTATTTCCTAATTCACAAGAGAACACACAAGAAATGGCTCCCCGTGTCGGCCTTATACCTAGTTCTTCCCCAAGTATGCATACACAGTGTTTAGATCCATACAAATCCTTCTCGGATTCGACAAACTGGTACTCAGGTTCATACATATTCGGCCTAAGGCAGCGATCTGCGATTTGGAGTGGTTGGCTTTGGAGAGCTGGTAAAATAACACGAAAACCCTACCCTCGAAATTTATTATCCATACGGGTGTATTTGTGCTCGGGATTAGAGTAACACTTTTGATGTATGAAAGCCTTTAGTGCTACCTAGAGCATAACTTGTTGCATAATATTTGGATGGTTCAGTCCGTTGTTTTTACCCCAACTTGAGGGCTTTTCACATGATAATCCTGATGTTCATGTGTCATGTGTGTTGATTTTTCGGCTGATCTTTTGAGTGGTTCACTTGACCTCAGACACACCTGATGCATATGTTTCCTTTCATGACCGAGAATGTCCAAGTTACTTTGCTTCCTCCGCAGTTTTCATGACCCAACGTCAGGTTCAACATTACCGTTTTCTGGTTTGAAGGGAAAAAACGTTTATACTGCAACATTGCCGCGGGCGCACGCACACATGCCCCCGTAAGAACAGAGAAAAATCACTAAAAGTTTCAATCATCTTTATAGATTTTGCAATCTGGACGCGATCGAGCCACCACACAGTTGCATCATTACGATTCGACACATTATTTTTCTTCTTGTGGTAAGCTAGTAGTAGTAGTTACACTCGTATAATCCGCCGACTCACAGCTTGTTGGTCTTGGCCAGGTACACGACGGCGCCGGAGGTGGCCACCGGGATGACGACGTCGTCGGAGAAGGACTTGAGGCCGGGGACGACCCTCTTGACGAGGAGCGCGCACATCGGCGCGCCAAAGAGGACCACGAGCACGTCGAAGGCGGCCTTGCCGAAGCTGAAGCTGTGCACCGTGACGAGGTTCTCGGTGATCGTGTGGAACTGACCCTTGGTGAGGTTTACTCCATCCGGCTTCCTAAGAGCCTGCACGAGAGGGAAACAAAATCGTTAAGTTTAGTATAAAGTTATGATGGCACCCAAACGTTTTCTTTTTAGCCATTTCGAAAGATTTGAAACCAAAGAAAGATTCTAAGCTCTGTTGAGAAGCTATGTCAAATAAAGCAGAGGAGCCTCCTTTATTCCAAAAAAGAAGAGGGTATATATCTGACCTTGTACACTTCCGCGAGCTTATCTTTTGATGGCATCCTGTACTGCAGCTGCCCTTGTTCCTCACAAAACTGTCTGAAGTGGAATGCAAAATAACAGATAGAAATTGTTAGGTATTTTTCTTAAATATAAAACACCATCGATGAGGTTTCAGCTGGCTGAATATGTTTGAAATTCTGAATGGATGAGGTACATTTTGGCATTGACGGCATGCTACGAATCTGACCAAAGGCTATTACTATACTACTCCCTTGGGTACACTAGACGTTTTGGACATTGACACATTTTTCAGAATATAACTTCGACGACTAATTTGTACTGCAGTATATGTATAACGAACAACAAAATTATTATAATATTCAGAAATCATTTCTCGAAATAAAATCTATACATATGGCTTTCAAGTTCCCAAGCAAAATATTTCAAAGTTTGCAAGGTTTGACTTAAGATATGCCCAAAACGTCGTTTTCTCTGTGTGTACCATTGTACCAAGGGAGCAGTACCTGTTTATACGCGTGCATGAACTTTTAATCCATAAAGGCTTAGGAATCATACGAGAATTCCTGCATGTATCCAATAATAATTCAACTGTAGTACTACTAATATGTAGGCTGTAGATACTAAAACAAAATGATGCGTTGCACTAGCAGCTCCTCCTAGCAGTGCTCTCCAACTGTTGAGAAGAAGGCTTACTCGATGAGTTCGAAGATGGCATGATAAAACTCATCGAAGGTTTTCGTAGGCTTGACTTTATCGTAGTTCTTATCCATAAATTCGATGAGCTGCTCCTTGGCGTCATTACGGTTGGCCACAGCCTTGCCGTCCTTGTCGTTCTTCTGCGTTGCCCGCCCGGCCTCTACCAGAAACATCACTCATGTTAGAAGCAAAACTAGCAAGCATTTGCAAAGATGGTTGACCCGAGATCGCGCGATGGACCCGGTAGCTAGTGTTCTCGATCATACCTTGCTTCGCCTTGGCGACGGCCTGACCCATTGATCTGATCTTTGTCCACGTAGGAGGGTGGGTTTCCTTCCTGCTGTGCTGAGAAGAAAGGAGGTTTCTTGTGCACATGCAAGCACGGGGGCTGGGGGGAGTATATGTGGGGGGCGTGCGTGCCGCCGGTGTTCCTTGTGTGAGGCCAAGGCAACGGCGTTGCTCCAGCGGAAAGCAAAGTGGGGGAGGCATCAAAGGAAAGGGTCCAACAACAGGACTTGTTCTGGCTCCCGGCGACGCTAGCTTAGGATTCTGTTGCTATAATTGGAGGCGTATCTGAAAGATGAGAATGTTGATTATGGAAACTTGCACGGTCACAATTGAATCAATATGCCTTTAAAAGATGAGGGGCAATAGTACTGTACTTGGGAGAGATCTAGTGTACAAAAATGCTGCACTTTTAGTAACAATAATAGTACAAATTCACAAAACTACAATGCTATACAGACCCAGTGAATTAACCCATGGACTTACACGATACTCATGGCCACAAAATCTCTTCATTCATGCCACAAAATCTTACTGGTCTCCTCGACCAGCCATTTCCAGTTACAGAGATGTACTTCAGAAAGATGAACTGCATGAGAAAGCGTAGCCCCTGAGGGCCTTGATGTACAAAGGGAGTCTTCTGCATATGGATCTGGTGTTCGAATTCGATTGTTGAATTCCATGTGGTGGATCCAACATCTGGTTGGGCAGACACCATCCACAAAACTGCGATGCTGCTGCTGCAAGGATAGATGTACTCCAGCCTTTACAGCTTGCTCATATTTTACCAAGTGGTGACTCGTCACCGTGTTCATCCACCAGCCAGAGTTTATGATCACGGAAGCGTTTTATCTTCTTTTCAAACCCTGTTATGTAGTTGTTGTGTATAATGACATGCTTGCCCTTTGTCTCCTTGACCCATGTTTTGTTCTTGAAATATAGACCTCCAGTTGGAAAAGCAGACTGAGGTAGTAAATACACGTCCACCTGCAAGCATATCTTATATTAGTAGTTTTACAAATGACATTATCTGTTGCAGCGGCAGCGATGCAGGAAAATATTTTGCGAAAACAGAATAAAACCCTTTGTCATTTACCATGACTTTGTTTCCATCCATAAAAGACCTCCCGAAGATACTTGCAGAATGTAAACTAAAACTTAAATGCAGCAAGGATATTGATTAAAAAAACTGGTAAATATGTTATATTTGTAGGGAAACATATAGGTAACAGTTACAAACTTCCTGAAAAGGTTATTACTGAACAAGTACATTTTAAACATGGCAAAGCTTAGTACAACCAATGCATGTCAACTGAATTTCACATTAAAGATAACAGTGTAGAAGCTAAATCCATGCTGGAACAGTTACTCCCGTGCACATTTTAGATAAAATGGACATTGAGCAAAGCGGAATCAGTTTGAAGAGGTAACAGATATCTAAAGCCTCATCAAGTCAAAGATCAACTTCAACCACCTTCTCATAAAGTTCAAGTTTTAATCTATTAAGTGCCTTATGATGCCATTACCATATTCGTTGTACCCCCTCCGTTTCTTTTTAGTCTGCATATAAGATTTGGTCAAAGTCAAACTTTGTAAAATTTAACTAGCTTTGTAGGAAAAGATATCAACATTCACACTATAAAATCAAAGTTATTAGATGCATTGTGGAGTTAATTTTCATAACATATAGCTTTTGTATTGTAGATGTTGATATTTTTTCCTATAAAGTTAGTCAAACTTGACAAAGTTTGACTTTGACCAAATCTTATATGCGGGACTAAAAAGAAACGGAGGGAGTAGTAATCATGACATATGAGTGATTAACTCACAATTGTAAATGTTGTTTTTTTTGTTCCTGCAAAAAAAATGCAAATGTTTCTTAAATTTGTCCTCTATCTGTCCACTATAGCAGCTCCAATAAATGGTTGATGCTTATACAGCGAATTCCAGATGGTAGAAAAGTTGTCGGTAGATGTTCCACTGATAAAATGATTAGTCCACAACTCCAAATTGCCCGATTGTGCCCCGTCCCAGTAAAAATAACATGTACAGGAGGTCGAGGTTGATAACCCTTGGTTCTCTGGGCCATTACCGTGAAAGAGATGATGCATGCAGGATAGAAGAAAGATTGGAAAGATAATTTCTTGCTAGATATTAGAAGATCATAACCCCTTAGTTATATAGTATCCATCTTCTAATCTGAATACAGACTAATCTTATCTCAGTATCCCAACCTTGCACAACACGGATTTAAACTGTTCCCTACTAGCCTAGAGAGTTTGGTGAACCAAAAACTTGAGCAGAAGATAAACATGATTCTGTCCTCTATGAAACTAGTATGCCTAGTGTCATGGGGGTCGCGCAGTGTCCACCTGCACATGAGCCTGACCACCGCCTCCCTCGTGTATGCGGCCACGGCGAATCCGTTACGAATCACATGCACATCCAACTATACCTGGCCTTATTTAACCAAGCGATGCTGGCAAACAAGGATGGCGCTTGTTGACAGAGCCTGACTCTTTATGCGCACGTGTCCTCAAAGGAAGGTATTTTCCTCGTTGTGATTTCTGGAATGCTTCGGCACCTCGTTCTGCTTCCAGCACATGGCGTGGCATCCTTCATGGACGGGAGCTACTGAAACAAGGGGCATGTTGGGGCATTCGAGATGGTCGGCGAACTCGCATCCTTTCTGATCACTGGATTCCATCCATCCCTCCGGGTTTACTACATCCAATTTCTACAATTCCTGCAAGTGCTACTGTTCATTCTTTGCTTGATGAAAATACGGGTACATGGAATCAGGAATCTGTACGGGCTTTTTTCAGTGAACGGGTTGCTGCTGCTATACTCCAGGTTCCAATCAGCCTGTTTTGTTCGCTGGCCGGCCACCAAATATGGGGAGTATTCTGTTCGGTCAGCGTGCAATTTAGCACGGTCGAAGCGATTCATTTTAGCTCGCAGTCGTGATGGAAGGTATCAATCTTCAGACTGTCAGGTTGAGGAAAAAAATTCGAAGTCTATTTGGTCTATCAAAATTCCTGATAAAATACGTGTTTCAGCATTTGGCACATTTGGGAAGCTAGGAATGCTGCTAGGAATGAAGCTGAGGCCCCTCATCCACGTGTTTCAGCTGCTAAGATACGTGCATATATGGAGATGATTATGGTGCATCTTTTTAAACAGTACCTGCTCATAGGCGTGAGACTCATGCTTCTAGCTCCAATTGGTCTCCGCCGCCACAAGGTACTGTTTTAATTTACTCTGCTGCTGCTGCTTTGCTAATCTCAACAAGGCTGGCTTGGGTGTGGTGGCGCTGGATCATGAGGGACAGTGCACCCTCGCGTGCTCCGAGCCCCTTTTTGGAGATTTTCATCCAGAGAAGGCGGAAGCCTTAGCGCTTGGCCGTGCAGTCATTCTGGCTAGAGATGAACATTTCACGCATGTAACTTTCGCCTCTGACTGTCTCTCTGTGGTGCAACGAATCAATTCTAATATTCGGGACCGTTCGAATGTCGGCCCTGTGGTTATGGATATCAAACAAGCAGCCCTAGATTTCACATCTTCAGCCTTCAAGCATGTTTGTCGTCAATGTAATTTAGTGGCCCATGTTTTGGCCAACTCTTGTAAGAATTCTAGTTTGTTTTCTGTTTTCGTACTCTGCTCCGGATTGTATCCGGGAGACATTATATGACTTTATTACTTAATCAATGAAATGCCAACGTTATTTTTTTTTAAAAAAAAGACTATACCTGGCCATAAGTCGGGCCGGGGTGCGCTTCGAGCTGGGCCTAATAAAGCCCGTAGTAGAAAACCTAAGCCCATCAGGCCTCGGGCCAGGCCTCTTCCCTAAAACGCAAAAATGCCAAGCCCAAGCTGGGCCCAGCCTTCGGGCTCAGATTTTAGGCCCAGGCCCAGCCTGTGGGCAAGACCGGGCCGGGTTGGGTTGGGCTTTTTAGGGCCGGGTATCCCATGGCCAGGTATACATCCGACACAAACTCTCATCTCTTAGTAACATGACCTTGCACAATAAACAGAATTTAAGCTAATCATGACTGGCCTAGGGGGGTTGTTCGACGTAGGACTTGAGCCTGGTTGGACAATTTCGAGACACTAAGAAGTGAAAAACTTAAGTCCAAGTTCAACATGACTCCACCTAATGCTGCTACGTCATGTTTCTCAAGGATGCGAGTCGCTCCCTACCGCTTTCCTTGAGAGAAAAAAACATTGGCAAAAAAGATAAGATAACACGTAACAACTGCAAGAACGCAAGTTCACACAACCACAATGATGCACATGTAGAGGTAAATCCATTTACACAAAAAATCATATATTAGAAGTTTGGAACATCAGTGCTGTTTCTAAAAATGTACAGGAAAATATAGGCAAAGATTGTGTACATTTTAAACAAGCCTTTTACACAGTCCAGATTGATATCAAAATTTGAGTTCTTTGGTACTTCAGCTAACCTAGACTACAGAGCATACATGAAAATCAATTTAAACTTTAAGCAGCCATGAACCCATTGACCAGATACCCCCATGCCACTAGTTTATTCAAGCGAAGAAACAAATGCATATGATCAGTTCAAGCAAATGCAACGAAACAAAGTTCAAATTCAATTTCCACAGAAAACATCTAGATGTTCATGCCTAACCTGCCCGGCAGTCTTTAGTAAAGCCCAGTTGAATGCTGGCTGATCATTTGATTTTGCTTGCTTCGACCAGGGCTGTTCCTTGAGCTCCTCAATCCACTTCCTCATCAACAGCTTTGCCCCTTCTGTTGGCTGCAGGAAGATCATACAGCTGCAAATGTATGGCCGCCCCTTCTTACCTGGCGGCGGCAGCGCATGTGAATGCTCTAGTGGCTTCACCTGCATTGACAATTCCCACATCATCAAATGCTCTTCCAACAGCCCCAACAACAAACACAACAATTGTACGTACTTCAGTCATGTCGTCCATGAAGTACACGTCGTGGTTGCCAACTAGATATGGAAACGGGTCGGCAAGCCACACCATGTCAACGTCATTGTACATGACGCTGTACCCCAGCTCGAGAATCTGCAGCAGGTGCCGCGGCCGCCGCGAGGTGAAGTTAAAGAACCCCTGCACACAAGAGCAGGCACGGTCACACACATGGACATTTCATCGAACAGCTTGGGTGGGGGGTAAGGTAACCGAGATTTCTCCCCACCTGCGACCCGAACTTGTGAGCGGCCTGGGCGTCGGGCGCGGGGGGCACGAGGACGGCGTGGCCGGGCCATGCGGCATTGATGCGGTCGAGGGTCTCGTAGTCCTCGGCGATGACGAGCACCTGGTTAGCGCGGCCGGCGCGGCGGACGCTGATGAGCCAGTTGGAGAGGAAGGGGAGGTATGGCCCGGAGACGGCGGCGAGGATGATGGTGCCGTTGCCGGAGGCCGCGGCGAAGGCGGCGGCGTCTTGGAGCGTGTAGGAGCGCCACGGGGAGGCCGGCGCGGAGTGGCGGGGCGGCCCCCAGGGGAAGAGGAGGGCGAGCAGGAGGAGGAGCGCGAGAAGGGAGAAAAGGTAGGGGAGCGTGAGGAGGGGCAGGGGGCGGGAAGGAGCGGCGTTAGCGGGGCCCGTGGAGACGGGGAGGGAGTCGGCGCCCAGCGGCTTCTGGTGCGGCCGCTGGTGGAGCGACATTGCCGGAGATCGGGGTCTCCGGAGGTGGGGGGGCTGGGGCTAGAGCGTGAACTGTGAAGTGGGAAAAGGAGGCGCACGTCTCTCCATTTTCCAGCAAAATACATCTGCCGGTCCTCGCGCTGTAGATCTACTTTGGTGCTACTTTGAGAAGAGTTTTTTCTTGCGAAAATACTTTGAAAAGGTGAAGAAAAAAACACACTCTAGTCAGTTAATTTGTTGGAGAGTAAAATGCATCAGTGGTCACCGTACTTGTGTTGAGAGTTCATTTTAGTCACTGTACTTAAGAATACGGTCACTATATACGCATTGCGGTGATTATACGGTCACTGACTCAGCGTATAACTTTGTATCTTGTTTAAGCTGACCGGTCAGACTTCCTACATGGCAGCCTAATCAACTCTACATATGCGGTCCCACCTGTCAGTGTGTGGAGGAGAAATAAATTGCAAAAAAAAACAATGCATCACAGGGGCGGACTCGAGCGTGGGACTTTTTTTAGAACGAAGACGCTAGAGGCGTCCGGCTTTAAATTAATAAAGCCCACAACTTAGGCAGCGTTTACAGGACTAGAAACTGAACGAAACGAGCGCGGAGGCTCAGGACATACGTGCGCGAAGGCACGGGAGTTTAGCGGCAGGCCAAAAGGCACAGGCGGTCCACAACGAGTCTATTACAGGCCAAAAGCCAAGAGCATAGAGCACGCAGGCTCGCTCGCGAGACAAAATAACCACTTCACAACGTAGGAGTGGTGATTGACTCCCTAGCCAAAAGGTAGACTTGGCGAAGACGGTCTTGAGCTTGCTTCATTCTCTCAGCATCCTTACACCTCGCCAACGGACTCCACTGCTGCGGAAGAATGTTGCATTTGTAAAGAATATTAGCAGGGTGAGAAGGGAAAATTCCCTCGATTGCTAATTTGTTCCTGGTGAGCCACAAAGCCCAAGCCAAGGCGCCTAGGCAGCTCCAAAGCACGCGCTTGCTGCCGCCATTCATCGATGCAACTATGGTCGCTAGGTCCCTAGCTGAGTGCGGGTCCCACGTGGAGTTGGTGGCTTCACGGACTGCACTCCAGGCAAAACGCGCTAGAGGGCATCGGAAGAACACGTGATTCGCATACTTCATGGTGTTGCAAATTGCGCAAAGTCCGGAAGACGGGCCGTTGCGTTTGGCAATATTAGCCGAAGTGGGAAGTCTATTGCGGAAAAGTTGCCAAAAGAACACCTTGATCTTAAGGGGCATTCGCGCAGTCCATAGGCCCGACGGCATCGGGAAGGCCGGGCCCTGGCCCTGGCACAGCCTGCGATAAAGAGACCTGACTGTGAACTTACCGGACGAGGTGAGAGCCCAGGTGACCGTGTCGGCTGAAGAGGACAGCGTCACCGGTTGAATGAGAGCAAGCAACTCCTCTAAGAGAGCTTGTTCAGGCCCGTTAGCTCGCGCCGGAAATGGATCTCCGAGGGGTTAGAGGCAAGTGCCGAAGCTACCTTCTGCTCCGGGTTGACAGCCAGGACATATAAGTCCTGAAATTGTTCCCAAAGGGGCGCCCCTCCCACCCACAGGTCGAGCCAGAAGCGGGCCAAGCGGCCGTTGCCAATTGCTAATTTGGCGCCAAGAGCAAAAGTCGGGCGAACCGCCTGAAGATCATTCCAGAAGGGAGAGCCCCGCGCCCTGCCTTCGAAGAAATTCCCGTTCGGGAAATATTTAGCGCGTAGCAGATCAGCCCACAGGCCCGTCGCCCCCTGCGACAGTTTCCAAATCCACTTGCACATAAGAGCAATGTTAAGGATCCGAGTGTTTGTGATCCCTAACCCCCCGAGGTCCTTGGGACGACACACCGCATCCCATCTAACCATGTGGTACTTGCGTTTTGGTCCCGTCCCTTCCCAAAAGAATCGGGACCTGGGTGTGTCCATCTTGACATGAACGCCTTCTGCCAGTAGGAACAACCCCATCGCAAACTGCAGCAACGAGGATAGGCTCGCATTCGTGAGAATTAGTCTAGCTGTGGAGGACAGAAACTTCCCCCTCCACGGACACACCCGCCCACCGACCTTGGTCCAAAGCGGGGCCCAACCATCTATCGAGATACGTTTGGCATCCAACGGGAGGCCCAGGTAGGTAAACGGGAGTTTGCCTAGTTTGCAGTTGAGCTGGTCCGCGATACGCCTGCTCTCAGACGAATCGAGCCCTATGGGCATCACTTCACATTTGTGAAAGTTGATCTTGAGTCCCGACATGAGTTCGAAGGTGATCAACAGCGCTTTGATCGTGGCCACGTTGTGTATGTCCGGTTGGAACAACAAAAGCGTGTCATTCGCATACTGTAAGTGCGAAATCCCCCTGGGATGAGGTGCCCCAACACCCCTTTGATGTGGCCTGCCTCCGTTGCTTTACGAAGCAAGGCCGCAAGCGCATCAACCACGAAGTTGAACAAAAGCGGTGACATTGGATCACCCTGGTGTAGGCCACGCTTGTTCCTGAAGAAGTTCCCTACTTCTCCGTTCACCGAGACCGCAGTTTGGCCCCCCGAGACCAACTGCATGACTCTGTGAACCCATGTCGACGAGAAGCCTCGGCTAGTTAGGATTTGTCGAAGGAAATCCCAGTTGACGCGGTCGTAAGCCTTTTCGAAGTCGAGTTTGAGTAAAATCGCCGGTTCGTGCGTTCGTCTAAGTTCGTGAAGTGTCTCTTGCAGCGCTAGTGGACCTTCCAAAATGTTTCTACCGTGGATGAAAGCAGATTGAGTTCGACTAATGGTGCGATGGGCTATCGGAGTAAGCCTAGTGGCACACCCTTTGGCGCAGATTTTGAAAGGCACATTAATGAGCGCAATTGGCATGTATTGGCGAATGTTATCTGCACCAGGCACTTTCGGGATTAACAAGAGCACTCCATAGTTTAACCTAGCTATATCCATGAAGCCACGCATGAAGCCATTGCACACCGCGAAGATGGGGTCGTGCAATAGTGGCCAAAAGTGTTTGAACATCGCCACCGGCCACCCGTCGGGCCCTGGGGCCGTGTCAGTTTTCATGCTTTGGATTGCATCGTCTTTTTCCTTTGGGAGGAACGCGAGCCCCAACTCACCGTTCTCTGATTCTAAGACTTTTTGTGCTGGAAGCCAAACGTCCTCTCGCAGCCACGCACGTTGAGGTTCGTCTGTCCCCATCAAGCTGATGTAAAAGTCATAGATGTGTTTGCTGATCTCTGATTGCTGGAGAAGGAGCCCCTGCTCCGTCTGCAGTCTAAGGATTAGGAATTTTCTGCGGCGACCATTCGCGTACGCGTGAAAATAACCAGTGTTCGCATCGCCCTTGAGCATCCACTTGAGGCCTCCCCTACGCCTCCAATATTCCTCCTCCAATCGAAGCAATGCTTCGACTTGCCCTTCTAAGGCGTATCGGTGCGCCCATTCTTGCTCCGAGAAAGGGCGCGAGTCAGCTTGGGTATCAAGGGTTGCAATCTCAGCGAGAAGCCGCGCCCTTAATACTTTGTTGTCACATCCTTGGTTCGCACCCCATCCCTTGAGGCTTGCGCGCAGGCGTCCCCCGACCGCGGTCCAAAACTCCAAAGGGCCGCGCTGCTGGCCCGTGGCTTGAACACACCTCAGCCATCTTTCCCTAAAGATAGTGTCAAAGTCAGGGACCTCGAACCACGCTGTTTCAAAGAAGAAACGTGGGCTACGGCGGAACCTATCTTCCCCTGAAGATAAGATAAGAGGAGCATGATCCGAGCCGATCCTTGTTTCTGCCAGGAGCAAGCTTAGTGGAAACACCACTTCCCATTCCGGAGACATGAAAACGCGATCTAAAACGGATCGAACCGGGGCTAGTTGCTTGTTGGTCCAAGTGTACTTGCCCCAGTCCTTGTCACTTCCCTAAGTGACATCGACGCAATTGCGTTATTAAACATGGCCACCCTTGGCCAGTTGATATTATCATTGTTTTTGTCCGCACCCGAATGGAAAAGGTTGAAGTCGCCACCCACCAGAAGAGGGACTTGGGTTGCGGCTACTGCCAACACCTTGGCTTCGAGTTCTCCCAGAAACTCAGTCGAGCGCGAGTGATCTGCTAGTCCGTAAACTTGCACGATCATGAGCTCGCGAAGCGAGGCTCTCACGCGTATATTGGCAGCGATGAAAAAGGTGCCAACCTCCCAGGACATCACCTCATAAATGGCACAACAGAAGCCAAGCAGCATGCCACCCGAATGGCCGTTTACCGGACTGTGGTGCCACAAAAAACGCTCAAGGGGATCTATGGCTAAGATATCTTGGTGGCGAAATTCAGATTTAATGGTTTCCTGGAGCCCTATGATATCTATCCCTTCGTTTTTGATGTAATCTCTAAGTTGGGTGCGCCTCCCCGAGTGGCCGAAGCCACGGATGTTCCAAAAAAGCGCCCGCATCTAGATAATGCGGTTACGCAGGCGCACACCTCTGGAGGTGATCGCCTTGTCCACGCGCCTCACCTTGCCGCAGCGAGGCGAGGAGGGAGCGGCAACCCCTGTTGCTGTCTCCCCTTTGGGCTGGAGCATTAGCGACGTCGAGGGCTCGTCCTCGACAGCCAAGCGCTCCGCGTGTTGAGTAGCCGTCGCTGCGAGTGCCGCCTGTGCCATCTCCTTTGCGCGCACGAGCGAGATGAGCTCGCAAACCCCGCCCTCTCCCATCGGAGCAACCCCACTCTCGGCCAGCACCTCACCCAGATGATCGTCCGAAAAAGCATCCAAGATCGCAAAACGGGGGAGTGGATTACCTGAGGTTTCCAAATTCTTCTGTGCTTGGAGGAGTTTGGCGCGTTGGAGCGAAGGCATGTTCCCTTTGGCGCCCTTGGCCCGCGCACTGACACGCACAGCGGCCACCTGCCCATCCACGACGGCCTTGGAGCACTTGGCCTTCGGGAACGACGCCATCTTGGATGCCTCCAGCGCGATCGGGGCCGAGCTGGGCACCGCCAACGCCATCACCGCCTGACGAGGAGTCTCTACGCGCCTAGGAGCTCCACTGCGCGCCCGGCCTCTGCGCTGACCTTGCGCACGGCCGCCTTCTTGAGCTGCTGCGCCGCGCCGAGCTTGTTGGAGTTGCGGCCTCCTTGAGACGAAGAGCGCGAGGCGAGAGGCAGCGAGTCCACGGACACCGTGATAGGAGTGCTTGCCTCTCCCAGCGGCTCCTCTAGCTGGCCCGCACCGGCCACCGCCACCGACCGCACCAGGGGGGGGGGACGCGACCGAGCCCAGGTTTGAGCCATATTGGTTCGGGATGGAGAGCGCCAGCTCCGTGGACCTCCCCGCCAGAGGCAGCTCCAACGAAGGAAACGACGCCCGATTCACCGCCCCGCCCTAGTCATTGATGCCCAACTTCTCCCACGCCGCCGTGTCAATGGAATCATCCCCCATGCTAGCATCAGCCTCCTTGTCTTCGTCCCTGGTGCCGTCACGCCCCGCCCCATCCGGACCCTTGCCGTGATTTGGAGAAGGAGGATGTGGGACTGGCAAGGCGGGCGCCGTGAGTTGCTCCGGGGGGAGCTCGAGCTCGATGTTGATGTTGAAGCCCTCTCCATTGAACCAGATCTGAACCAGTCCACGCAGCTTGCGGGGGCTGCGGCAGGCGAAACGCATGCGAACTGCCCCCGGGCGGATGAGAGACTCCTCATCAATCTGCAGGGGACGGCCGAGCATGGTGGTAGCCGCCATGAGCGGGTCGGAGCGCCTCTGCTTGGGTGGGACGCCTCCCAGTTTGACCCACACCTCTGGCATCGCCAATCCTTTGGGAGCTTCGAGAACCGCATCACGGATATCCACCATGAGGTTGTTGAGAGAGAGGAAAAGTTTGCCGCTTCGTGTTGCCATCCTGAGCATCGCCGGATCCGGGAAAACCACCGAGAACGCCCCGCCCTCCATTGGTGAGATCTGCCAGTCCCACTCGCCCTCAAAAAGATGTGGCAGCTCCACTTGGAGGATCTCGAGCGTGAGCGCGCCGGAAGGCATGGAGAGCACCACCGCATTGGCCCCCGGCTGGATCTGTGGCTCCTCCCTCGAATCATCCGGGTACTGGAGGCAGAAGAAACCTTCGCCGGAGATGGCGTGCCCCATGTTTTGGAGGAGCAGAGGCTTGCCGCGGGTCGGGCACTGCGCCGACGTGTGCCCCTCCTTGGTGCACACCACGCACAGGGGCTTGAAGGTGCACAGGTTCTGGTAGTGGCGTGTGCGACCGCATCTGAAGCACTCCGGGCCGTCGGCTTCCTCAATGGGGATTGGTTCCTCCTCCGTGCCCTTGGACGAGCCCGGCACCTCAGATCTGGGCGGGAGGGGCGGCTTGGAGGCCGCCGCCCCCGCAGGCTTGGATTTCTTCTTCGCATGAGGTTCGCCACCCCGCTCGCCGCCCGACGCAGGCTGCAGCCCCTTGCGCTTGAGCTCGACGCCGCGTTGCTTGTACTCCGCCTTCTTCTTCTTCTTTCGTTCCTGCTCCTTGAGCCACCACGCGGGCGGCGGCCCCCAGCCACCTTCGTCGTCGGCCCGGCCACGGTTGCGGTCCCGCGGCGGCTCCATGGGAGGCTTTTCCCCACGGCGGTCCTGCTTGGAGCCCATCGCCACTACTTCCGCGAAGGAGAGCCGCAGTGGAGGAGGGAGAGGAGTGGGTGAGAGGAACCGGGCGGAATGACCGAAGCGCCGCACCTCCGCAGCGGTGGCTGGGAAACCTAGCGAGGGGGTTAGGGTTCCGCGAGGAATCCAGAGCCATTTATATGGCCGCGCGGGGCTGGGCGTTATGTGTTGGATTGCCTCCTGTGGGCCAGACTGGGCCCGAGAGACAGCCACATTTCCCTGCGCCCCAGGCACGTCCGGAGACTGGGCGCCAGCCCACTGCTGCCCCGCAGATGGGCCGGTCGCCGCCCTAGTGGGCTGGCCCATCCGAGCCACAAGCGCATCCGCCTCAACCCTAGGGCGCACCACTTCCAGCGCCGACTGCGCCGCCGCCGCCGCCACGGGGAACGCCGGCGCCAGACGAGGTAGGTCCAGCGCGTGCTGCAGGAGCAGCCCCGCATCAGCCACGGCAAGGGTGCCACGTCCCTCGCGTCCCCACGAAGAGCACGGCGCCCTGCGCACGGCCGCTGCGACCCGCCTCGGGCCACGGCCACCGGGCGCAAAGGCACGCCGGCTCCCGGCCTTGAGAGAGCCCCCAAGCTCCTCGGCCCGCGACACGAAGTCGCCAATGGAGCAGGCCGCACGGCCGCCCGCCCCAGACTCCCCGTCGCCATCAATCTCCGCCTCCTCATCGCCATCCGACTCTTCCTCCGCCAGAGCCCACAAGCGGCTCCCCGACCACTTTGCCACGCCCATGGTGGGCGCGGCCGCCCGCCTGGGAGCAGGGGAGCGAGCCGTCGACCAGCCCCCCGCCAGGCCTCCCGCCGAGACCGGAGCGCCGACGCCGTGGTCATCGGGGGCGAGGCCCTGCGCAGAAACGCCGCCACCATCGTCAGAGACGACCGCGTCGCCTGTCCGTACAGGAGCCGTTGGGTACCCCATCGCTCTCCCCGTAGGTCACAGCACAGCGTGGGACTTTTCCGCTACTACCCACCGTGCTAGCCAGTTGAGACAAGATTTCATCCAGCTTATTGAGTTTCACACAACGCACGTTAGTACGCGTGCACACACTCGCTAGCAGGCATGCAAACGCTCGAACCTTAGAGCACACACACCGGCGATGAAGCTGAGATCATCGGGTCGTGCTCACTATCATGCATGCGCACGTTGACAAAAGCGACCTGGTGTGGGATGTCAGTCGTTGTCGGCCTTGTGACCATCTCACGTAGACTGAGAATTGGTATTCGTTTGCGCCGCTTTGTCCCGTTGCTCATATGCATCACCCAACACCCATCGATCAGTACAACGACCCAGCGAGTGCTTGTGAGGGCATGCACAATGATATCTAGCTAGCATAATGCACATTGCATGCTACGTACGAAAATACGTGACGTGGTGGGATAGAGAGAAAGATAAAAATGATCTGGGCTGTCTGTAGAAATAAATACGATCTAGTATACCGGTGCAAATCTCTGGCTACTGGCGACCCTTTTCTTGTGTGTACGAGTGCGTCGCTTATCGTGGGCAGATATCCAACTGAGCCAACGCGCATGCCCTCTCGCGTTGTGCGAGGCAGGACTCCACGAGCGCATGGTGAGGCTGTGGAGGGACTGGGCGTGAGACGGCGGGTGTGCACTGCGACGTGTGTGTGACCTGTATGCATCCGTGCTAGAGCGTGCGTGGACACAAGGACGTGTGTGCACTGCGTACGTGCGTGCGTGAGTCTGTGTGCACTGCATGGGGTGAATCGTGATGCATGCTTGGATGCGTGCTTTATGTTTATATATATAAATTACGTCACTATCTAATTAAAGCAAAAGCGGTTGGGCTCAGGTGGCTAATACGCGCGGGCAACCTCACTGGGATATCTTGTTCGAAGCTCACGGACGCATTGTTTTTGGTTTTGTCTTTATTTCTTTCTTTTCATCCGCTGACAGGTGGGTCTGTATAAGATAGAGAGGTAACGTTGTCTGACTAGGCTCCACATATAGGAAGTTTGACTGGTCAGCTTAGACAAAATACGAAACCATACGGCAACCAGTGACCGTATAATCACCGCAAGGTATATATAGTGATTGTATTGACCGTATTTTTAAGTACGGTGACTAAAGTGAACTTTCGACACAAGTACAATGACCACCGATGCATTTTACTCTTTGTTTGACTGTTCCATTTCGATCGATGTATACTCACAAGTGTAAATTATGAAGCATGGTTGACTAAATATCTCTCACAAGTGTGCTCGAAGCCGACTATATTCACCAATGTTTCGTATATGGACACACTTCGCGCTGGTACATCGATCAATAAAATCACACGAAAAAACAACAATTTCTTTAAAAGAATTATGAGCTCCAACCTTCACACTGCTGTCTGAGTACTCTTCACAAAACTAGGGGAAGATGTCCACAACACATGATCTTTTAACGGTGCATGATTAGCGACAACATCGCTCACCTTTTCCTTACCTTTGTTGTCAGGGTCCAATTAAACAGTGTCGTGATTGGACGCGAAAGTGGCTTAATAATTGTCCACAAAATGTGCAGAGGCATTAATAGATTCTTTACCCTTCCCAAAAATTAAATCATTCTCAAATGCCATGCTCGCGAAAAAAGAAACAAGATCTGCTTCCTCTGCGGCAAGCTCAATTGAGCCAGCAAAATCAATAACTAATCTGGTCCTAAGCACTTGAAGAACTGTTCATTCTGAATATTCCACGACTCTTCAGTTGTGGAGCACAAGCTTTAAAACAACTCACAAGAGCATGAAACGTGTCTTGATTTTCTACACCACAAATAGAACACATACCTAAATCAATCTGATGGTGCTTAATTCTATTCATCTGGACCGTCAAGCTATTTGTTGCAGCTCGGCACACAAAAAATTCTGATTTTCTGAGGGACAATAGCCTTCCGAATTAACTCCCAAATTCCCCTTTCCCCATCTGGTTCGCCACTAGATTGGCCAACAATATCATGACTATCCTTCAATTTAAGCACAAAATTATACGCGCTTTTAATAGGAAAATATACCATTCTTCTCATGGTACCACACAACAAAATCCCCATCCTTAGAGGCCCTGATACGAATCTTAAGAATTTTCTCCGCATCATCTGGATAGAAAAGATACCTAATCCAATTTTTTCATCCCAACACTTACACCCGCTTATGAATAAATCGGATACCTACTTCAACCTGGTATTATGCAAGGCCATTCCCCCTAGATATCTGATTATCCCTCCAAATATTAATATTAGATATGTCTTAGACCCGCTAAATGATCCCCTTCTTAAGAAGTTCCAGACCATGTCTAATACATTGCCACATCACTGAAGTAGCATGCGGAAACACCGTATTCAAAATTTGTTCCTGAGGATAATACTTTGCTTTCATCGACTTCGCACACAGCGAGTCCGGATAAACCAACAACTGCCATGCCTGTTTGGCTGAAAGAGCTTAATTAAAAAGTCTGAGATCACGAAAGCCCATGCCACCCTTACCTTTAGGTCTTGTTAGTTTGCCCCACGCCAACCAATGTGTTTTCCTTCTATCTTCTTCATCTCTCCACCAAAAATTCCTTATAATCTAGGATAACTCCTCACAAAGAGAAACCGGGAATTTGAAAATCCCCATAGCGTATGCAGGTAGAGCCTGAATTACTATTTTTATTAAATCTTCCTTGACTCCACAAGAAGCATATTTTTCAATCCAGTCAGAAAGCTTTTTCAAAAACTTTTTTTTAGTATACTGAAACTTATGAGCCGTCATTTTACCCTCTGGGACTGCCTCCACGGTAATTTTTAAGATAACCATAAGAATCACTTGTTTCTCCAAGCTACACTTTTTTCCAAACATCATGGAACACTTATCAGGGCTTAATAATTGTCCAGTTTCCTTTCTCATTGATGGGGAACGAAGCATGAAAATAAAAAAAACTACGAACATCCAAGATCTAATGTAGGAGATGTATAACAACGAGAGGGGAGTAGTGTATACATACCCTTATAGACCAAAAGCGTTAACGATCTAGAGATCGTGGTTGGCGTAGTCGTACTCGTGTCACAATCCAATCTGACCCAAAGTACCGCACATGCGAGTTTAGCACACGTACGGCTCGATGGTGTCCTCTCCTTCTTGATCCAGCAAGGGAGGGATAGGAGGTAGATGAGATCTGAACCAACACGACGGCGTGGTGGTGGTGGTGGCAACGGAACTCCCATGGAAGGGGGGCGACGACCAAGGGGGGAGGAGTGCCCTCCAAGTCAAGTGGAGGCCCTCCCCTTAGGGTTTCCCCTCCCCATGCGCATGGGCCTTGTAGAGGCTGGTGCCCCTGTCCCACTAAGGCCAGGGCGCCCCCCTACAGCCCATGCTGCTATATGAGAGGGGGTGGAACCCTCCGAGGACTTCCGGAACCACTTCTGGAACCCTCCGAAACCTTTCGGTGGCTTCCCGGTACAATACCGAAAAAATCAGACTTTTTTCCTAGAACCCCGACAACAACTTTCCATATATAAATCTTTACCTCCGGACCATTCTGGAGCTCCTTGTGACGTCCCGGATCCCATCCGGGACTCCGAATAACCTTCGGATTTTCCACTATTAATATCTCAATACTACCCTAGCGTTATTGAACGTTAAGTGTGCGACCCTACGGGTTCAAGAATCATGCAGACATGACCGAGACTTCTCTCCAGTCAATAACCAATAGCGGAACCTGGATGCCCATATTGGTTCCTACATATTCTTCGAAGATCTTTATGGGTTAAACCATGATGTCAAGGATTCATACAATCCCGTATGCAATTCCCTTTGTCCGATGATTTGTTATTTGCCCGAGATTTGATCGTCAGTATCTCCATACCTAGTTCAATCTCGTTACCAGCAAGTTTCTTTACTCGTTCCATAATACAAGATCCTGTGACTAAACTCATTAGTCACATGAAGCTTCTTATGATGTTGTATTACCAAGAGGGCCCAGAGATATCTCTCCGTCACACAGAGTGACAAATCTCAGTCTCGATCCATGCAACCCAATAGACACCTTCAGAGATACCTGTAGAGTACCTTTATGATCACCCAGTTACAAAGTGACGTTTGATATCACACAAGGCATTCCTCCGGTATCCGGGGGTGACATGATCTCATGGTCCAAGGAACTTATACTTGACGTGAAGAAAGCTATAACAAATAACTAATAACGATCTGATACTAAGCTTACGGTTGGGTCTATCTATCACATCATTCTCCTAATGATGTGATCCCATTATCAAGTGACAACTCATGTCTATGGTCAGGAAACCATAACCATCTTTGATCAACGAGCTAGTCTAGTAGAGGCTTACTAGGGACACGGTGTAGTTTATGTATTCACACATGTATTTAAGTTTCCGATCAATACATTTCTAGCATGAATAATAAATATTTATCATGAACGGGAAATATGATAATAACCATTTTATTATTGCCTCTAGGGCATATTTCCAACACTCATAGATCATCAGGATATTTTTAGTTGCTAATGCTTGATCGAATGATCCCTTGAAAAATAACAGTCTATCATCTGCAAATAACAAGTGAGAAATACCAGGAGCTTGTCTTTTCAGCCTGAATTCCTGAAGAAAGCACCTCAACAACAAATAGGAACAAATAGGGAGATAAAGGATCTACCTACCTGAACCCCTGAGTAGGTGAGAACGACTGCAACTGAAAGGATCGATATGGTTGACTAGAAGAGGGGTGAATAGGCAACTAACAATTTTTAGACTTTTCTTTAACAATTTAAACCTTGCAATGAAATAGGTTGTCTAGATGTGCAACTACGTGGACAACCTATATGATGCAAAGACAATAAGCACACAAGCAAGCAATGGATATAACTCAAGTAAGCTTGCAAAAGTAAAGGGACAAGATAACCAAGAGTGGAGCCGGTGGAGACGAGGATGTGTTACCGAAGTTCCTTCCTTTTAAGGGGAAGCACGTCTCCGTTAGAGCGGTGTGGATGCACAATGCTCCCCAAGAAGCCACTAGGGCCACCGTAATCTCCTCACGCCCTCACACAATGCGAGATGCCGTGATTCCACTATTGGAGCCCTTGAAGGCGGCAACCGGACCTTTACAAACAAGATTGGGGCTATCTCCACAACACTTGGAGGCTCCCAACAACACCACGAAGCTTCACCACAATGGAGTATGGCTTCGAGGTGACCTCAACCGTCTAGGGTGCACAACACCCAAGAGTAACAAGATCCGCTAGGGATAAGTGGGGGGAATCAAATTTCTCTTGGTGGAAGTGTAGATCTGGGCCTTCTCAACCAATCCCGAGCAAATCAACAAGTTTGATTGGCTAGGGAGAGAGATCAGGCAAAAATGGAGCTTGGAGAAACAATGGAGCTTTGGGGGAAAGGTCAACTTTGGGGAAGAAGACCCCTTTATATAGTGGGGGGAACAATCCAACCGTTATCCCACTGAGCAGCCCCGCTCAGAGCGATACTACCGCTAGGGAAGGGCGATACTACCGCTCCGGGCGGTACTACCGCTCAACCCAGCGGTACTGCCGCGCTGACAGGGGCCTGACCCCAGGGCAGTACTACCGTGGGGGTAGGAGCGGTACTACCGCTTGGAGCGGTACTACCGCCACAACTACCGCCCTTAGTACCGCAAAACCCCGACACGAAAAACATCGTTCTCGAATCGAGGCGGCAGTAGCCCGGAGGCACTGCGGTACTACGACCGAAGGTCCCAAGCGGTAGTACCATTCGGAGAGCAGTACTACCGCTTGGAGCAGTACTACCGCTCTGAGAGCAGTACTACCGCTGGGGAGCTTCGGCGGTACTACCGCTGTGAGTCGCGGTTCTACCGCTGGGGCAGAGCAAAGCATACTAAGGGGAAAATGGCAGCTCCAATGAAGCGGAAAGAAAACGACGGGTGTGATATGGATGTGTACGTGTTGATTCCACCCAAGTCTTACCAAAGCGTATCCCCTCTTGATAGTACGGTGACTCCTACGAGACTAGTACACCAACAACGAAACGAAGGAGCTACACCGTCTTGAATAAAACACCGAGGGGAGAAAATCGTCTCGTGCCAAAGGATGAATCTCTGAAAGAACTTAACGCATGCGATTAGTCCGCACAAGCATTGTCATCAATCACCAAAACATCTTGGGGATAAATATGCCCTTACAATCTCCCCCTTTTTGGTGGACTGATGACAATACGGGATTTGCACAATATGATAGATAAAGGATAAGAGCAAAAACACAACCATCCAAAAATGTAGAAGGGCTCCCCCTGGATGTGTGCTACCTAGATAAGTGCTTTGGACTGCACGGCACAGATGCTAGGATCAATGCTCCCCCTACATTTTAGAGACCAACTACCTAAGCAAGATATATGAGAGCAACATGGATAACAGGATAAGCATGCAACTCATAAGCTAGATAGACATAGATAATGATACTGGAAAGGTAAGGTAGCATATGTCTCACACCATATGACTCGAGCTTAGGTCTCACTGACAGAAACCAGAACTTAGGTCTCACAGACACAAACCAAATAAAGCAACATGCGAAAACACAAACACAAAAGATGGAAGACACAGAGCACAAATCCCTAAACTCTCTCCCCCTTTGGCATTGAGACACCAAAAAGGAGAGGGAGTGCTGCTACGGCTCCAGGTGATGGCAAACAAGGGACACACATCAGATCTCAGAGGGATCATCTGCGCCACCATCGTCAGCCGGGAAGTGCTCAGCATCAGAATCAGTCCAAGGGCAGTGCTGCTGAATCCACTCCTCCTCCTCGGTAAGCTGATCCTCAGAACCACTAATCAGAATAGCACCCATCTGACGCATGAGCTCCTTGTGGCGACCTCGGGCCTTCTTCTCAGCCACATGAGTCATGTACTGACCATGAGACTCCATGCAGAAAAGCTTCTTCACCTTGATCTTGAGCTTCTTAGCCCAAGAGGGCTCTGCTTCAGAAGGCACGTAGTCATCATCTTCATCCTCAGCCTCAGCCCCAATCTCCTCCTCAGTCTCCATGGCAGCAGCAGATGAAGGAACTCCAGTCCTAGGGGCCTGAGTGCCCCAGTTATCCTTCTTCCTCAGACGCTTGACATCATGAGAGACCAACTCTCTAGTCTCCAGCGGCTCCTTGGGATAGACACGATCCCAGGCCTTCTCAATGAGCAGCATAATGAACGGACCATAAATCGGGCACTTGCGCTCGGAGATAGCAGAAAGCAGCTCGGACCACATAACATGAGAGATATCCAAGGACTCTCCGGTGCTCTATCCCTTCTCACGCTGGCAGAAGAGAAGCATGTCCACGAGATAGGAGTGAACCTGGTCCAGATTCCCGATACGAGGGAAAAGAGTCTCTCTGAAGATACGGTGAAGGATATCCAGATAGGCAGGCAACTCATAGGTTTCCTTCTTCGTCTCAGGGTTGATCCTCAAAGTGCAGTAGGGCCATAGAGCTTGCTTGTGAGTGGCATTGGCGCGACGGTGGGAGCGAAAGCCGACAGAAGACTCAAGACCTAGATCTTCAACCCCAATCAACTGCATGAAAGCTTTCCACTTGACTGAAAGCAACTTGCCATTGGTCATCCAAGTCAGTGTCATGTCCTCATCAGTCCTAAGGTGAACCGTGGCATAGAATTGGGCCACAATATCAGCATCGTAGTCCTTGTTGAATTGCATGATCCCGAGAATGTTCAGTTGAGTGCACATCTGAAGAGCTTCACCAAAATATTCAGGATCGTTCTCCATATGCTCGGTGTCGATGGAGTGCACGTTGACATAGAGATTCTTCTTGGCTTTGAGGACATCAAAGAAGATGGCAAACTGGAACCTGTTCCAGAACAGACGGTTGACCAAAGTGGGATCTTGGTCGATCTCATACGGGTTGCGGCGGCGCCTTGCCCAGAACTCCTTGGGTGGCATTTCTGGCATGGTTTTGCCTGGCTTTGGCTTGACCCCAGGCTTCTTCTGCAGTTGAGGAGGAGGTGGAGCACTAGAAGATCCTCCGACAGGCTCAGTGGTGCGGTAACGCTTGGACGAGGCACGACCGGGGTTGACACGACGAGCCTGATGCTCAGGAACCTCATCACCTGGAACCACACACACAAACATGCAAACAACCAAAAAGAACGAGCGTAAGCCACAAACACGAACAAAAAGGATCACTGAGAGGTAGGAGTATGACGGAAACTGGTAGATGGGCGGTAGTACCGTGACCCTTGAGCGGTAGTACCGCTCAGGGAGAGCGGTAGTACCGCTCGAGGCGGGGAAACAGCAGTTTCCTACTGCCGTGGTCAGATCCGGTACTACCGTCCTACCAAATTCAAAAATACTCCAACCAAACACTAATCCAAACTGTCTAGAAGCATTCTCCATCCTACTCAAGCCTAGATCTGGACAAAAATCTAGAGATGCAACTGCTATTGCCCCTAAAAAGCTAGATTGGAAATCTAGACAAAAGGAAACAGGGAACGGGGACAATACCGACATCCATGGCAAGAGGACAGGGTGGGGATCGACTCCACCGAAGGAAATGGAGAGGAGCGCCCCGGAGAGGGAGATCCGCCGGAGCCCTCCCGCGGCGCTAGTTGCTGAAGAGAGAGAGGGACAGGGCGAGGGGGCGAGCGAATGGGTATGGGGGAGAGGAAACTCCCCCTGCCCCCGTAATAACACCCTGCCCGTGCCTCACAGCGGTAGTACCGCGCTGGAGGGCGGTAGTACCGCTCGCCACCAGCGGTAGTACCGCTTCAGCAACCACACGGCTTCTAGACCAACGGCTAACGCTCCAAAAAAAACAGAAAGCAGGGCCAAGAGAAAGAGAAGACCAACAAGGAAACACACACACACAAACAATGGACCAGCAACCACTCAAACACAAACAACCACATGAAATAGAGCGAGCTCTGGCCTCTCTCAGGAGAGGGCGGTGGCCGGAGCCACCTATGTTTGAGTCAATTGGTATGGCACCGCGAAGAATTATCCTTGGGCCCATGACCAACACTCGTCTTTGAAGCACAAGTACCATCAAAAATGGCTAATGTGAAAGGGTTGATCGATTTATGCATAATGGGGGGAGGGAGAGTTCATTGAGAGAACAACACTCCCCCTATGTCCATGCCTACATCTAAGCTAGACACCAAGTTGAGTGGGGTGGGGTGTGCAAGGGATCAAGACACATTGCTCGAATCAATGATATTTAGCTCATGCCTTAACTCGCGAAATCTTGATTCATCCAAGGGCTTCGTGAAAATATCTGCAAGGTTATCATGAGTGTTGACATACTTGAGCTCGATCTCTCCTCGCCTAATGTGATCCCGGATGAAATGATACCGAATCTCAATATGCTTTGTCTTGAAGTGTTGCACCGGGTTGAGAGAAATCTTGATGGCACTTTCGTTGTCACACCAAAGAGGCACTTTGTCACAAATGACACCGTATTCCTTTAGAGTTTGCCTCATCCATAAGAGTTGTGCACAACAACTACCGGCCACCACATATTCAGCTTCGGTGGACGAGAGAGATACACAACTTTGCTTTTTGGAAGACCAACTCACCAAAGAGCACCCAAGAAACTGGCACCCTCCGGAAGTGGACTTCCTATCCACTTTGTCTCCCGCCCAATCAGAATCCGTAAATCCTTCAAGCTTGAAGTTTGCCCCTCTTGGGTACCATAAGCCAAAGTTTGGGGTATGAGCCAAATATCGAAAGATTCGCTTGACCGCCACATAGTGACTTTCCTTTGGTGCAACTGGAAACCGTGCACACATCCCCACACTCAACATGATATCCGGTCTAGATGCACAAAGGTAAAGCAAGGAGCCAATCATGGAGCGATATACCTTTTGATCCACTGCTTTACCATTGGGATCTATGTCAAGTTGGCACTTGGTGGGCATTGGAGTAGAGGCCGGCTTGACATCACTTAGCTTGAATCTCTTGAGCATGTCTTGAGTGTATTTGGCTTGGTTGATGAAGGTACCTTCTCTTCTTTGTTTGATATCAAAACCAAGGAAGAACTTCAACTCTCCCATTGAAGACATCTTGAACTTAGAGGTCATGAGAGCGGCAAATTCTTCATTGAAAGCTTTGTTAGGGGAACCAAAGATAATGTCATCAACATATAGTTGGCATACAAACAAATCCCCTTTGACCTTCTTAGTAAAAAGAGTGGGATCGATTAGCCCAACTTCAAATCCACGATCTTGTAACAACTCGGTAAGGTGGCATACCACGCACGTGGGGCTTGTTTAAGGCCATAGAGTGCCTTATCGAGTTGATATACATGATCCGGAAAGAAGGGATCCTCGAACCCGGGGGGTTGCTTGACATAGACCAACTCATTAATAGGACCATTAAGAAAAGCACTTTTCACATCCATTTGTTGCAACTTAAAGTTGTGATGGGAAGCATAAGCAATCAACAAACGAATGGATTCAAGGCGAGCAACGGGAGCAAAGGTTTCACCGTAGTCGATACCCTCAACTTGGGAGTAGCCTTGAGCTACCAATCTTGCCTTGTTGCGAATTATGTTCCCATGAGCATCTTGCTTGTTCTTGAAGATCCACTTGGTTCCAATGATGTTATGGTTCCCGGAAGGCCTTGGCACCAACCTCCACACCTTGTTGTACTCGAAGTTGTTGAGTTCTTCATGCATGGCATTGAGCCAATCCGAGTCTTCGAGCGCCTCATAGACCTTATGGGGTTCAACACAAGAGACAAACGCGTGATGTTCACAATAGTTTGCTAATTGTCTACGAGTGCTTACCCCCTTTCTCAGGCTTCCAACCACATTCTCCATGAGATGACCTTTGGTGGTGAGTTTGGAAGCAATCTTCGTGGCACGACGCTCCAATTCCTCCTTGGATGTCGAAGGAGGAGGGTTCACTTGATCATCTTGAGCGTCGTCATGAGCTTGTTCTTGATCTTGAGCTTGCTCATGATCTTGAACTTGCTCGAGGGGGAGAACTTGACCTTGGGCATCATGTGAAGGTTCACCACCATCTTGAGATTGATCTTGCCCTTGGTCTTGTTCCCGAGGATGAGGGCCTTCACTTTGTTCTTCGGAAGCGTGTGGGTCTTGAGTAGGTGAAGGCTCCACAGAGGTGGAGCATTGTCCTTCTCCTTAGGCCACAAGGGGTTCCTCAATGGGTAGGATATGACCAATACCCATTCTTCTTATGGCTTGGGGAGGAATTTCATCACCTACATCACAAGTACCACTTTGCTCCACTTGGGAGCCGTTATTTTCGTCAAACTCTATGTTACACGTCTCCTCAATGAGTCCGTTGGACTTGTTGAGAACACGGTAAGCATGAGAGTTTGTAGCATAACCAACAAAAATGCCCTCATGAGCTCTAGCCTCGAATTTAGACAAACGAACACCTTTCTTGAGAATGAAACACTTACACCCGAACACCCGAAAGTACTTGAGATTGGGCTTGTTCCCGGTGAGTATCTCATACGGAGTCTTGTTCAAGCCTTTGCGGAGATAGAGCCGATTGGATGCATGACATGCTGTGTTGATGGCTTCGGCCCAAAAGTTGTATGGAGACTTGAACTCCGCCATCATGGTCCTTGCCGCATCCATCAACGTCCGGTTCTTCCTCTCCGCAACACCATTTTGTTAAGGGGTATATGGTGCAGAATATTGATGCTTGATCCCTTAATCACTAAGAAACTCATCCAAGGTGTAGTTCTTGAACTCGGTGCCGTTGTCACTTCTTATTGTCAGGATCTTTGCATTATGTTGACGTTGAGCTTCATTTGCAAAGTCGATGACGGTTTGTTGAGTCTCACTCTTCCTCTTGAAGAACTATACCCAGGTGTATCTTGAATAATCATCCACAATCACCAAGCAATACTTTCTACCCCCAAGACTATCAAAGGATGGAGGCCCAAAGAGGTCCATGTGCAGGAGCTCCAAGGGTCTCTTCGAGTAGATGATAGTCGTGGGAGGGTGAGTCGTCTCATGAAGCTTTCCTTCAATACAAGCACTGCAAACACAATCTTTGGCAAAACTAACATTCGTTAGTCCATGAACATGGTCCCCCTTGAGAAGACTTTGCAAAGATCTCATATTGACATGGGCTAAACGGTGATGCCAAAGCCATCCCACATCAACTTTAGCCATTAGGCATGTCGCGGTCTTAGTGGGTTGCTCCGAAAAGTTAATCACATAGAGACCGTTCTCGACATGCCCAACAAAGGCTACTTTAAGAGTCTTGCTCCACAAGAGGGCCACGGTATCAATATCAAAGAAGGTGGCAAAGCCCATGAGTGCGAGTTGACGAACGGAAAGTAAATTGAACGCAAGGGACTCAACAAGCATGACTTTCTCGATCGTTAGATCATGAGAAATGACAACCTTGCCAAGACCCAATACCTTTGAATGTGAGGCATCACCCCATTAAACATTGGTGGGCGTAGATGGGATCTTGTGCACATCCACCACCAAGTCCTTGCTACCGGTCATATGATTTGTTGCTCCACTATTGAGCAACCATGATCCCCCACCGGAAGAAAACACCTATAAGATATCAATGCTTGGTTTTAGGTACGCATTGAGTAATGGGTCCTTCGATGTTAGTAACAAGGGTCTTAGGAACCCAAATAGACCATTCAATGTACTCATAAGAAGAACCAACAAATTTAGCATAAACATGCCCATCGCTAGCACGACACAACACATAAGAAGGGTTAAAGTCGCCGGCTTTGTTGGGAGAGATGGCTTTGCGCTCTTTGGCATCACCACTCTTCGCATTGTAATTCTTCTTCTTAGGAGCACCCTCTCCCTCCTTCACAAAAGTTTGCTTGAGCGGGGGAGGTCGATTGGTCTTGTTATTCTTCTCCTTGTTCTTCTTCTTGTTCTTGGACTTGGGCGTAAACCCAACTCCCTCCTTGCCCACAACTTCCTTTTGATTGCTCAAAAGGTCATTTAGGTTCTTCTCGCCTTGTATGCATGACACAAGACCTTTCTTGAGTTGTTCCTTCAACTTGGCATTCTCCTCCACAAGATGCACATGCTCACAACATGGGTTAGTAGCATTTGCATTATCAATTAAGACCATGTGAGGAAATGTGGCCTTTTCCTTGGTAAGCTTAACTTGGAGTTGAGCATGAGACTCTTTGAGGTTTGCATGAGCACCTTTCAAGACCTTATGGGCCTTGTCAAGTACATCAAACTCCTCCTTGAGTCTAGCATGATCAAACCCAAGTTTAGCCTTCTCGGAAGTTAGAACACGAGACACAACAAGAGCATGATCAAGATCTTTCTTTAATTTGGCATGGTCATCGTTGTGTGACTCCTCAAGAGCCAAACGATGCCCACGCTCCTTAGCAAGATCATTCGATAGATCCGATATCTCATCGGCGTAATCACGACTATGACCTTCCATCTTAGAGATGGTTTCTTCGTGATCCTCTATCATGTCATTGGCTTCACCAAGTTGTTCCAAGAGAGCAACGAAGTGCTTCTTGGATTTGCTCTTGAGCTTACTCATCAAGGACTCAAATTCATTAATCTCCTCATTAGACCTCTTACCATTATCAAAGTCATCCGTTGAAGGAGGATTAGGAATAATGGTGGTTTTGATATTGGGGGTTACCTTGTTGGTGGCCTTAGCCATGAGGCACTTGGCGGTGATGTTCTCGTTAGGTGCATCGAAGAGAGACACCCGGGGAGTTGTGACAATGGCAATGGATGCCATGGCCATTGTTTCACCATCTTCATCATCATCGTCATCCTCACGGTATTCTTCTTGAACCACCAACCCGCGAGTAGGAGTCTTCTTGGTGAAGTTGTTCTTGTTGGGGAAGGACTTGGCTTTGTCTTTTCGGATGAACTTGCCACCATTGTCTTCCCGCTTCTCGTAAGGACAATCCACAACGAAATGGCTAACATTGCCACAGTTGAAACAAGTTCTAACTCATTGCTTGCCCTTGAGGCCACTTGAGTTGTTCTTGTTGAAGTTGGGTCTTGTATTCTTCTTACTCCAAAATTGTCTTGAGGCAAGAGCCATGTGCTCATGATAATCATACTTCATGTCCTCGGGGTTGCTCTCCTCATCTTCCTCTTCTTCCACACTAACCTTGGACTTCAAGGCAAGATTGGGCTTCTTTGCCCTTTGAGAACGGAGCACCGCATTGTCGGCGGTCTTGTCCAAGATGCTCATTGCAACAAACTCATCCAACACTTCACTTGAGGGCATGGAGTGGAAGTCTGGTCTTTGGCAAATGATGGAGGACATGGCCTTGTTGTAGGGCATCATGGCCTTGAGGAACTTGCGCTTGATCCAGTTGTCATCCGTGTCCTTGTTCCCATGATCTCGGAGTGTGACCGCGAGTTTGGTCACTCTTCGAAAGAGCTCACGAGGTTCTTCATCCTCTTTCATTGCAAACTCATCGGCTTCATCTTGCACCACTTCATAGTTGGAGCGTTGAATACTAGCACTTCCTTGATAGAGAGACTCAACACATTTCCATGCTTTTTTAGCCATGACATGAGGTCGAAGACGAGGGAGATCTTCGGGAAGGATTGCATCTTGGATGATGAAGAGAGCACTCTCATTGAATTGATTGTCCACTTCTTCTCGCGGTGTGAAGTTGCTTGGATCATGAGGATAGAAACCTTCTTCAATAATTCTCCAAAGGTTAGTGTTCACATGTTTTAAGTGACGCTTGAAGCGATAAACCCAAGAGTCAAAATCTTCATTTTTCACATATTTAGGAGGAGGACCGGCATGATTCAAATGAGTAGAGGGGATGGGTCCTCTATACACTGGGGGTTCCACATTGGCAAAGATGCTGGTGCCATTTCTACCACTAGTAGACGGTCTCTTTTCACCGTTAGCTTCCCCCTTGTCGGAGGTAGCATCCGTCACCTTGTTAGTGGTATCACCCACTTTCATCGGCGAGGTAGATAGTTTAAGTCCGTCTAGGAATTCAGAAAACATGCTTTTAACCTCGGCTGTCATGGAGGTTTTCAATGTGTCTAAAGCCACATTGAATTCCTCACGTGAGACCGAGGCTCCCCCTTCGGCCATGGACGAGATGGGATTCACACCGGAGTGCTCCTCCGCACCGTCGTGGGTGTCAACCATACTCTTCAGATGGCAAAGTCCTTAATAAAGAGACGAGGCTCTGATACCAATTGAAAGGATCAATAAGGTTGACTAGAGGGGGGGGGGGAGTGAATAGGCAACTAACAATTTTTAGACTTTTCTTTAACAATTTAAACCTTGCAATGAAATAGGTTGTCTAGATGTGCAACTACGTGGACAACCTATATGATGCAAAGACAATAAGCACACAAGCAAGCAATGGATATAACTCAAGTAAGCTTGCAAAAGTAAAGGGACAAGATAACCAAGAGTGGAGCCGGTGGAGACGAGGATGTGTTACCAAAGTTCCTTCCTTTTAAGGGGAAGTACGTCTCTGTTAGAGCGGTGTGGAGGCACAATGCTCCCCAAGAAGCCACTAGGGCCACCGTAATCTCCTCACGCCCTCACACAATGCGAGATGCCGTGATTCCACTATTGAAGCCCTTGAAGGCGGCAACCGGACCTTTACAAACAAGATTGGGGCTATCTCCACAACACTTGGAGGCTCCCAACAACACCACGAAGCTTCACCACAATGGAGTATGGCTTCGAGGTGACCTCAACCATCTAGGGTGCTCAACACCCAAGAGTAACAAGATCTGCTAGGGATAAGTGCGGGGAATCAAATTTCTCTTGGTGGAAGTGTAGATTTGGGCCTTCTCAACCAATCCCGAGCAAATCAACAAGTTTGATTGGCTAGGGAGAGAGATCGGGCGAAAATGGAGCTTGGAGCAACAATGGAGCTTTGGGGGAAAGAGGTAGGTCAACTTTGGGGAAGAAGACCCCTTTATATAGTGGGGGGAACAATCCAACCGTTATCCCACTGAGCAGCCCCACTCAGAGCGGTACTACCGCTAGGGAAGGGCGGTACTACCGCTCCGGGCGGTACTACCGCTCAACCTAGCGGTACTGCCGCGCTGACAGGGGCCTGACCCCAGGGCGGTACTACCGTGGGGGTAGGAGCGGTACTACCGCTTGGAGCGGTACTACCGCCACAACTACCGCCCTTAGTACCGCAAAACCCGACACGAAAAACATCGTTCTCGAATCGAGGCGGCAGTAGCCCGGAGGCACTGCGGTACTACGGCCGAAGGTCCCAAGCGGTACTACCGTTCGGAGAGTGGTACTACCGCTTGGAGCAGTACTACCGCTCTGAGAATGGTACTACCGCTGGGGAGCTTCGGCGATACTACCGCTGTGAGTCGCGGTACTACCGCTGCGGCAGAGCAAAGCATACTAAGGGGAAAACGGCAGCTCAAATGAAGCGGAAAGAAAACGACGGGTGTGATATGGATGTGTACGTGTTGATTCCACCCAAGTCTTACCAAAGCGGATCCCCTCTTGATTGTACGGTGACTCCTACAAGACTAGTACACCAACAACGAAACGAAGGAGCTACACCGTCTTGAATAAAACATCGAGGGGAGAAAATCGTCTCGTGCCAAAGGATGAATCTCTGAAAGAACTTAACGCACGCGATTAGTCCGCACAAGCATTGTCATCAATCACCAAAGTATCTTGGGGATAAATATGCCTTTACAGCAACAATTGACCATCAAAGCGCATCACAAATTTCATCGAAGTAACACATGTCATGATCCATTTAATCCATTGCGGCGCAAAACCCAACACACCCATCATACCGTGCAAAAATTGCCAATCCATACGGTCATAGGCTTTGGCAAGGTCCAACTGTTGGGGAACGTAGTAATTCAAAAAAATCGTACGATCACGCAAGATCTATCTAGGAGATGCATAGCAACAAGAGGGGAGAGTGTGTCCACGTACCCTCGTAGACCAAAAGCAGAATTGTTAACTTAACGTAGTTGATGTAGTCGAACGTCTTCTCGAATCAACCGATCAAGTACCGAATGTACGACACCTTCGAATTCAGCACACGTTCAGCTTGCTGACGTCCCTCGAACTCTTGATCCAGTAGAGTGTTGATGGAGTCGATGAGTTCCGTCAGCACAACAGCGTGATGACGGTGTTGGTGATGTGATCTGCGCAGGGCTTCGCCTAAGCACTACGATGATACTATTGGAGGAGTAAACGGTGGAGGGGGGCACCGCACACGGCTAAGAGAATAATTGTTGTGCCTTTGGGGTGCCCCCTGCCCCTGTATATAAAGGAGGAGGGGAGGAGGTGGCCGGCCAAGAGGGGCGCGCCATGGGGAGAGTCCTACTAGGACTCCCAGTCCTAGTAGGATTCCCCTTTCCTTTCTGGAGTGGCAAAAGGGGGAAAGGGAGAGGGAGTAGGTGAGGGAAAGGGGGCGCCGTCCCCTCCCCTAGTCCAATTCGGATTCCCATGGAGGGCACCCCTTCTAGGTTGTCTCCCCTCTCCCCTATGGCCCATGTTGGCCCATTAATTTCCCGGGGGGTCCGGTAACCTCCCGGTACTCCAAAAAACATCTGAAACTTCCCGAAACCACTCCGTTGTCCAAATGTAACCTTCCAATATATCAATATTTACCTCTCAACCATTTCAAGACTCCTCGTCATGTCCGTGATCTCATCCGGGATTCCGAACAACCTTCGGTCACCAAAACACATAACTCATATAATACCAATCGTCATCGAACATTAAGTGTGCAGACCCTATGAGTTCGAGAACTATGTAGATATGACCGAGACACCTCTCCGGTCAATAACCAATAGTGGAACCTGTATGTTCATATTGGTTCCCACATATTCTACAAATATCTCTATCAGTCGAACCGCAATGTTAATATAGTTATTCCCTTTGTCATCGGTATGTTACTTGCCCGAGATTCTATCGTTGGTATCTTCATACCTAGTTCAATCTCGTTACCAGCAAGTCTCTTTACTCATTCCGTAGTGCATCATCCCGTAACTAACTCATTAGTCACAATGCTTGCAAGGCTTCATATGATGTGCATTACCGAGAGGGTCCAGAGATACCTCTCTGATACTCGGAGTGACAAATCCTAATCTTGATCTATGCCAACCCAACAAACACCTTTGGAGATACCTATAGAGCATCTTTATAATCACCCAGTTACGTTTTGACGTTTGATAGCACACAAGGCATTCCTCCGGTGTCCGGGAGTTGCATAATCTCATAGTCGGAGGAATATATATTTGACACGAAGAAAGCAGTAGCAATAAAACTGAACGGTCATTATGCTAAGCTAACAGATGGGTCTTGTCCATCACATCATTCTACTAATGATGTGATCCCGTTATCAAATGATAACTCATGTCCAAGGCTAGGAAACTTAACCATCTTTTGATCAACGAGCTAGTCTAGTAGAGGCATACTAGGGACACGGTGATTTGTCTATGTATTCACACATGTATCAAGTTTCCAATTAATACAATTTTAGCATGAATAATAAAAATTTATCATGAAGTAAGGAAATATAAAATAATAACTTTATTATTGCCTCTAGGGAATATTTCCTTCAGTCTCCCACTTGCACTAGAGTCAATAATCTAGTTCACATCGCTATGTGATTTAACACTGTTCACATCTGTATGTGATTAACACCCATAGTTCACATCACCATGTGACCAACACCCAAAGGGTTTACTAGAGTCAATAATCTAGTTCACATTGCCATGTGATTAACACCCAAAGAGTACTAAGGTGTGATCATGTTTTGCTCGTGAGAGAAGTTTAGTCAATGGGTATGTCATATTCAGATCCGTATGTATTTTGCAAATTTCTATGTCTACAATGCTCTGCATGAGCTACTCTAGCTAATTGCTCCCACTTTCAATATGTATCCAGATTGAGACTCAGAGTCATCTGGATTGGTGTAAAAGCTTGCATCGATGTAACTCTTTACGACAAACTCATTTATCACTTCCATAACCGACAAATATTTCCTTAGTCCTCTTAGGTAACTAAGGATAGCTTTGACCACTGCCCAGTGATCCACTCCTGGATCACTATCGTACCCCGTTGCCAAACTCACGATAAGTTACACAATAGCTCTGGTACACAACATAGAATACTTTATAGAACCTATGGGTGAGGCATAGGGAATGACTTTCATTCTCTATCTATTTTCTGTTATGATCGGGTTTTGATTCTTACTCAACTTTACACCTTGCAACACAGGTAAGAACTCCTTTGACTATTCTGTTTTGAACTTCTTCAAAACTTTATCAAGGTATGTGCTTTGTGAAAGTCCTATCAAGCGTCTTGATCTATCTCTATAGATCTTGATGCCCAATATATAGGCAGCTTCACCGAGGTCTTTCATTGAAAAACTTTTAGTCAAGTATCATTTTATGCTATTCAAAAATTCTACATCATTTCTAATCAACGATATGACATCCACATATAATATTAGAAATGCTATAGAGCTCCCACTCACTTTCTTGTAAATACAGGCTTCTCCAAAAGTCTGTATAAAACCATATGCTTTGATTACCTCATCAAAGCGTATATTCCAACTCCGAGATGCTTGCACCAGTACATAAATGGATTGCTGGAGCCTGCACACTTTGTTAGCACCTTTAGGATTGACAAAATCTTCTGGTTGCATCATATACAACTCTTCTTTAAGAAATCCATTAAGGAATGCAGTTTTGACATCCATTTGCCAGATTTCATAACCATAAAATGCGGCAATTGCTAACATGATTTAGACCGACTTAAGCATCGCTACGGGTGAGAACGTCTCATCGTAGTCAACTCCTTGAACTTGTCGAAAACCCTTTGCTACAAGTCGAGCTTTATAGACAGTAACATCACCATCAGCGTTAGTCTTCTTCTTGAAGATCCATTTATTCTCTATGGGTCACCGGTCATCGAGCAGATCCACCAAAGTCCACACTTTGTTCTCATACATGGATCCTATCTCAGATTTCATGGCCTCAAGCCATTTATCGAAATTTGGGCTCATCATAGCTTCTTCATAGTTCGTAGGTTCGTCATGGTCAAGTAACGTGACTTTCAGAATAGGATTACCGTACCACTCTGGTGCGGATCGTGATCTACCAGACCTACGAGGTTCTGTAGTAACTTGATCTGAAGTTTCATGATCTCTATCATTAGCTTCCTCTCCAATTGGTGTAGGCATCATGGGAATAGATTTCTCGGATGAGCTACTTTCCAAATTGAGAGCAGGTACAATTACCTCATCAAGTTCTACTTTCCTCCCACTCACTTCTTTCGAGAGAAACTCCTTCTCTAGAAAGGTTTCGTTCTTAACAATAAAAATCTTGCCTTCAGACTTGTGGTAGAAGGAGTACCCAATTGTTTCTTTAGGGTAACCTATGAATACACATTTCTCCGACTTTGGTTCGAGCTTATCGGACTGAAGTCTTTTGACATAAGCATCGCATCCCCAAACTTTAAGAAATGACAGCTTAGGTTTGCTACCAAACCACAGTTCATACGGCGTCGTCTCAACGGATTTTGACGGTGCCCTGTTTAAAGTGAATGCAGCCATCTCTAATGCATAACCCCAAAACATTAGTGGTAAATCGGTAAGAGACATCATAGATCGCACCATATCCAATAAAGTGTCGTTACGATGTTCAGACACACCATTTCGCTGTGGTGTTCTAGGTGGCGTAAGTTGTGAAACTATTCCACATTGTTTCAAATGAATACCAAACTCGTAACTCAAATATTTGCCTCCACGATCAGATCGTAGAAACTTTATTTTCTTGTTACGACGATTTTCCACTTCACTTTGAAATTCTTTGAACTTTTAAAATAGTTCAGACTTATGCTTCATTAAGTAGATATACCCATATCTTCTCAAATCATCTGTGAAGGTAAGAAAATAACGATACCCGCCATGAGCCTCAACACTCATTGGACCGCATACATCGATATGTATTATTTCTAATAAGTCAGTAGATTGTTCCATTGTTACGAAGAACAGAGTTTTAGTCATCTTGCCCATGAGGCATGGTTCACAAGCACCAAGTGATTCATAATCAAGTGATTCCAAAAGCCCATTGTCGATGTCAAAACCGGCGGATCTCGGGTAGGGGGTCCCGAACTGTGCGTCTAAGGCTAATGGTAACAGGAGGCTGGGGACACGATGTTTTACCCAGGTTCGGGCCCTCCCTATGGAGGTAATACCCTACTTCCTGCTCGATTGATCTTGATGATATGAGTATTACAAGAGTTGATCTATCACGAGATCGTAGAGGCTAAACCCTAGAAGCTAGCCTATGATTATGATTGTTGTTGTCCTATGGACTATACCCTCTGGTTTATATAGACACTTGAGGGGGCTAGGGTTACACAGAGTCAGTTATAGAGAAGGAAATCTACATATCCGAATTGCCAAGCTTGCCTTCCACGCAAAGGAGAGTCCCACCCGGACACAGGACGAAGTCTTCAATCTTGTATCTTCATAGTCCAACAGTCCGGCATAAGCATATAGTCCGGCTGTCCGAGGACCCCCTAATCCAGGACTCCCTCAGTAGCCCTTGAACCAGGCTTCAAAGACGATGAGTCCGGTGTGCAGATTGTCTTCGGCATTGCAAGGCGGGTTCCTCCTCCGAATACTTCAAAGTAGATCTTGAACACAAGAATCGTGTCCGGCTCTGCAAAACAAATTCCACATACCACCGCAGAGAGTACAATATTCCACGAGTCTAATCTGCCGACAACTTTTACCTAGCGTGACATCACGCCGTGGCCCGGTTATTATTCAAACCGTTTTCTCAACCTGATACTACACATTTTGCGAGGCAGTTTTATAGGCACGTCTTGTCGAAGCAGAGATCATGTCCCCTTATCACGGGATTCTCATCAATACGGGTGTGGGTAACCCAACCGCGCCATTAGCACGACGCTTGGGGAATAAGCGAGTTTCTAGGACAAGTGGGGAGGCGCATGTCCCGTGCTGCCTTTATAAGGAGATAAGGGCCCCCTTTTTTACCCACGCCTTCCTCTCCTTCCGCCTATTCTCTCTCGCTCGAGCTCCAGCGCCCGAGCATTCGCTTTCTCCGCCCATAAAGGCTCTCCAAAAATGTCCAGATCTGGAGAAGGAGGCAAGTGGATGGCCTCTACCGTCCGGGAGAAGGATATCAAGAAGCTTCGGGAGGCCGGGTATCTAGCCAAGAAGGTCGGCCATCGCCTTCCGACGGTGGGACAGATCGTCCCTACTCCGGAACCCCACGAGAGGGTTGTATTCCTTCCTCACTTTGTCTGCGGGCTAGGGTTTCCCCTCCACCCATTTGTTAGCGGCATTATGTATTACTATGGGATCGATTTTCATGATCTATCCCCCACTTCCTTCCTCAACATCTCGACATTCATCGTCGTATGTGAGGCCTTTCTCCGCATCTCTCCACACTTCGGATTATGGCTAAAGATTTTCAATGTGAAGCCCAAGGTGGTGAGCGGCGAGCACGCTGAGTGCGGAGGAGCCATGGTAAGCAAGATGCCCAACGTCACATGGCCATCAGGTACCTTCAACGATTCCGTCAAAGGGTGGAAACAACAGTGGTTCTATGTCACTCAGCCACGCGGCACAAAAATGGGTCGCAGCTCCCGAATTCCGATCCGGAGCTCCATTGCGGCTTACGTCCTAGCCCAAGAAGGTCCTGAACTGGTCTTCGCCAAATGAGCTGGCGGTGCTCCGGGCGCGTGTCAAGGGTATGGAAGACAAGAATATCAAACTTGTCAACGTAGTCCAGGTGATGTTAGTTCGCCGGATTTTCCCTTGTCAACACAGGGCTTGCAATTTATGGGAATTCGACCCGACCAAGCACCAGACCCTACTAGGGTTCTTCGACTCATCGCACGAAGACATCTGGAAGGTGCTCTTTAAGTCCGGCAAATCGTGGCCGGATTCAGCCGAGGACCACGGGTATCAACTGTCCTAACCCGCGAGTTCGGTAAGTCTTCGCATGTTGGCAAGTCATATGCTTTATCTGCATAACCCAAGGGAAGTGCTTAATGTATTTTCCCACAACTCTCCTAGGGATGGACGAAGAAGGCAGGGGGGATCTACTGTCCGACCCCGCTGCCAGAAGAACCAACCGACCCATTTCTGACAAAGATGCTAGTCTCGGCGCCTTACAAGGCGCCGAAGAAGAGAGCCGAGAAAGAGGCCAAAGAAACCAGGGGCGGCCTTCATCGCCAAGGCACTTTAGACATAGTATCCGAAGACTCCAAGGCCCGCTCTTCCTCCAAAGAGGATGAGGAAGAGGAGGAAAGCCGGTCCCCCCCCCCAGCGAGGGGGAGAAATAAAAGGACGACCTCCACACACTTGGAGGCTAAGTCGCCTAAGAAGGGAAAAACTCCCTTTCCGGAGGAATCCGCCACCGCCACCGATAGCAGCCCGGAGTGGGATCCCAGGGGCCAGCCTGGTGAAATCGTGAGTATATAAAACCCGGACACGTTTGTGTATCCAGACTCACTATCATATAGCATTTAATCGCATTGAATCACGCCTTTTTTTGCAGTCCGGCCAAGTCTCATGCCGAACAATCCTCATCGAGGGATTCACTGGGTTCGAATTCTATGGACAGCTGGACACCCCCGACGGCCCCCTCCCCAAAACACGTGAACGACACCGGGGTATCGTCCCAAAGGGACCCAGGCTGAGGAGGGGGTGGGGAGACCGTCAAGGCGGTGCCAAAGGGTCAAACCTCGGCGGCCGGACACACGGGGGAAAAGGCGCCCATGGACACCGACGGCGGGGGCTATATTGAATTCGGCCCCCAGCCAGACACAGTTCCGGAGACCACCACGGCTCCGGATTCAGGCGGGCAACCTCTC